>NC_083586.1:40357783-40467783 GCF_027579695.1 Neoarius graeffei
CCGCCTTTTGCCCGTAGTCAGCTGGGATAGGCTCCAGCTTGCCTGCGACCCTGTAGAAGGATAAAGCGGCTAGAGATAATGAGATGAGATGCTCATTTTGAATTTGATGTCAGCAACACATTCAGAAAAGTTGGGACAAGGACAACAAAAGACTGAAAAAATTGTCATGCTGGGAAAAAAAAAAAAAACTAAGTTAATTGGTACGTAACAGGTCAGTAACATGACTGGGTAAAAAGAGCATCCCAAAGAGGCGGAGTCTCTCAAAAGTAAAGATGGTGAGGGGTTCACCACTCTGTGAAAGACTGCATGGGCAAACAGTGCAATAATTTAAGAATAACATTCCTCAATGTAAAATTGCAAAGTATAATTAAAAGTTTCAGAGATTCTGGAGAAATCTCTGTCTGCAAGAGACAAGGCTGAAAACTGACATTGGATGCCTGTGATCTTCAGGCCCTCAGGAGACACTGCATTAAAAGCAGACACGTGTCTGTAGTGGCTCAGGAACACTTCAGAAAACCATCATCTGTGAAAACAGTTCATTACTACATCCACAAATGCAAGTTAAAACCAGATATAAACAATATCTAGAAACACCACCCGCCTTCTCTGGGCCTGAGCTCTTTTACAATGGACTAAGGCGAAGTGGAAAATCGTCCCAAGGTCTGACCAATCAAAAGTAGAAATTCTTTTCAGAAATCATGGACACCACGTCCTCCAGGCTAAAGAGGAGAGGGACCATCCGGCTTGTTATCAACGCACAGTTCAAAAGCCAGCATCTGTGATGGTATGAGTGTGCATCAGTGCACATGACATGGGTAGCTTGTACATCTGGGAAGGCATCATTAATGCTGAATGATATATATACATTTCAGAGCAGTATGCTGCCATCCAGACAAAATCTTTTTCAGGGAAGGCCTTCCTTCTTTCAGCAAGACAATGCCAAACCACTTTTTGCACATATTAAAACTGCATGGATCTGTAGTAAAAGAGTCCAGGTGCTAAACTGGCCTGCCTGCAGTCCAGACCTGTCTCCCATTTAAAACTTTTGGTGGATTAGAAAGCACAGAATACAACAAAGGAGACCCTGAACTGTTGAGCAACTGAAATTGTACCGTACATCAGGCAAGAATGGGACAACATTTCTCAAAGCTACAGCAATTGGTCTCCTTAGGTCCCAAAAGTTTACAGAATGTTGTTAAAAGTAGAGGTGATGCAACACAGTGGTAAACATGCCCCGTCCCAACTTTTCTGAAACATGTTGTTGACATCAGATTCAAAATGAGCATATATTTTTCAAAAAACAATAACATTTCTCAGTTTCAACAATTGATATGTTGTCTTTGTCCTATTTTCAATGAAATATAGGGTTTCCATGATTTGCAAATGATTGCATTCTGTTTTTATTTACAGTTTACATAGCACCCCAACTTTTTTGGAATTGGAGTTGTATATCATAAATTTGGACACCCCTACTCATTCTGAGGTCTTTCTGCATTTGGACTATTTTCTACCTTGTAGAACAATACTGATGACATCAAAGCTATGAAATAACCTACTGTATTAAACATGCAGACAGACTTTTCTTTATCACTCCACTCTGAAGTCCTTTATTTTGCTTTAGCAGAACATCCTGGAGCATTTTTTCTCTCTTATACCACAGTGTGGCAGTGAGGGTCGAGCATCAATTGCAGACAGAGAGGAGGTGGGTTGAACCAGCAGGTACGGTAATGTGTGACGATTCGCACCTGTGTCTCATTACTACCAGCTTACTTATGTGTGTTTCTTTATGCTTTAAGTGACTGCCATGAGCCAGAGAGAGAGACAGTGGCATGGCGGGCAGAGCTTGCTGGGCACCTCCCCTACCCACACACACCCACGCACACACCCACATGCATGCAGCAGCATGATCTTGACCTTGTATGAGGTGAAAGCTGTGAGTTACTGGCATCCTTTTTGGGTTGCATTTTCTTTTTTTTGACATTTTTGACATTTTTGAAAGTGCACTGAGAAGCTACTGCTGGAAAATAAAAGTGAGCCTGGAGCCCTGCTGAAATTCCTCCTGGATCCTGAGTCTTCCTCCACACCTTTAAACACCGGGCCTTACACACAGCAATTTGACAATGTGAACAATGTCTTAGTGTCTCAGCTATAAACATTCATTCCCTCACAAGCCTCTGTTTTTTTTCCCCCCTCTAATCTAAAAGTTAATGAGAAAAATAAAATCTGTTACATTACAGAGAAATTGCAAAGTCTTGTCGACTTGTCAGAAAACACTGCTACAAAGTGCTGACACTGGAGAATCCTTCCAAAAAATACGACATACGGCTTTGGAGGAAAAAAAAATAGAAACAACAGAGAAAGTCTCACTATATCAACGATAATACCAGTTTTAAAAAGTCTACATGAAAGCTCTGTCATGCAAGTTCCTGTGAAAGTTGTTCCCTTCAACTTTTATTTCTATTATCTCTGTTGTGTATATATATATATATATATATATATATATATATATATATATATATATATATATATATATTAGTGCTGTCAAGCGATTAAAATATTTAATCGCGATTAATGTCGCGACTGTCATAGTTAACTCGCGATTAATCGCAATTTAATCGCACATTTTTGTCACACGAAAAACCATTATAATTCTCTTACCAGCATAAAAAAGTGAATGGGCTTGTTTTGTACCAATGTTTTTCTTATTGCAAAGCATAACACGTCTTGACACAGCCACTGCAAACTGAAACCTAAGCTGAGCACCGTGGCTCTTCGTCCCGAGACTAACAAGAGAACCATGAGTGAAGGAATCTACTGCTTGAGTTAGTCTATCAGAGAGACAGGTTACACAGTGACGGTAGGCTTGACATGCTTGATTATAATATAAAGTACACTATTATATTAACTTTAAGTTGTTCGTTGATAAATATTGCATTGAATCTGATCTTTACTGTTTCAGCTCACTTAACACATTTTGTACTTTTACACTTTCTGCCTGTTGATGCGTTGCGCTGTCCAATCAGAGGCGGCCAAATTTGCATATTACAGGAAGGATTTCTGGGATAGCATTGAGTTTACAGTTCAGAGGGATCTGGCTTCTTTAGACGCTGTCTTCTTAAAACTGAATAAATATTTAAAAAGAGCCAAATGAGCCAGTCTTTTGAATGGCTCTTTTCAAAGAACGGATCACAAAGATGCGGATCCCATCAAAGAGCCATAAATCCCATCTCTACTAGCACGCCCTGCCCGCGCTGGTTCTTTGAGGGAGGAGGGCAGAGGACTCTGGCTGTGCGGAGCGTGGCTAGCTGCTATCGTTTTTCTAAGCAAAGTCTCTGTTCCAAGTTCCTGGCAGTTTCAAAAGCTTATGAAAAACCTACATCATGTCACAGAGCGTTAATCTCACGATAAAAAAATTATCGCCGTTAAAATTGAGTCAAGTTAACGCGTTAATAACGCGACATTTTTGACAGCACTAATATATATATATATATATATATATATATATATATATATATATATATATATATCCCCTTATTTCTTATATCACAGCAAAGTCCCTGGTTTTGAATTAACACCCAGAGTGTTTATATTGGTCCAATTGGAATTACCACATGGAATGAGGTTACAAGAATGACACACCGTACACAGCAAATTCCTCAGTGTTGAAGTAACACCCAGAGTGTTTATATTGGTCCAATTGGACCAATATAAACACTCTGGGTGTTAATTCAACACTGAGGAATTTGCTGTGTACAGTGTGTCATTCTTGTAACCTCATTCCATGTGTGTTCCGTATATTGTTTCAAAGTTTTGGTGTCTTCAGTATTATTCTGCAGTGTAGAAAATGGTAATACAAAAAGAACCTATGAATGAGTAGGGGTGTATAAACTTTTGACTGGTATGGCCAGTGCTTTAAGTGAAAAAAAAAAAAAAAGTGCCAGTACTCCCCATATTCAGCTGTTGGCATATGAGTCGGGCGGCTACATATCTTACACCCAAGCTTTTTGTCTTAACAAATAAGCCAGTCAGTCTGTGAGCAAAAATACTGTACTTGATCCTTTGACCAACAGTCTGTCCATTCATATTGAAGGAGGTTATTGTTAACGTCGCAGTTTGCTGGCGTATCGGTAGCAACAGGCGTTGCTATAGCAACAGGCTCTTTGCTGTTAGCAGACGCGCTAGTGTAAGCTTGCCGCTCCCAACCTGCATTTTCTGCCACGGTAGAATTTGTCTGTCGAAGAGCTGCGTCACCATCCGACTCCGTTTCAACTCTCATTCTCTTTGTGACCTTCTGTAGCCGTGCCAACATTACTGTCCTGTTTTTGTTTCTTTGTTTTTCCCATTTGTTGTTTCCGACTTCTCCATGAACAAGCAAGTGAGCGTCACGTAGTCCCGTGAGCATCGAGAGAGTCGAGCGTCACGTAGTGCACCCTGGGTAATGTAGTTTAAATGTTATAAATTAATCACCAAGAGGCACTCTGATATGGAGAGGACAGGAAAGGGTACTGTGAGCTTGTGAGAAGTCTCGGTATGCTGTAAAAAGTTCCAGTATACCAGGGGTTAAAATCTAGAAGTGGCGGTACTACGTACCGGTGCATACTGGCCCACTTAAAGCACTGGGTATGGCATATATACTACAAATCACTGATACTGTATAAATCACTTAAGGATTTAATTTGCATTTTAAACATCTACCTCTTCCTTTGGTTCATTACACATCTTGTATTCATTGTCTATGCAAAAATAAATAAATAAATACATACATAAATAAATAGGTCTATATGAAACATCTGTCATACAAGTCCTTGTGAAAGTCGTTCAGACAAGAATGAGCACATTAATATCGGCTAAACCTGTGATTTGCTTTGCAGCCAAAATTCTGGCTGCACAATGCTGTGTTATAATCATTTATAAATATGTTATAAGCCCAGGACATAATGTTCATAAATCCACAGTGAGAAATGAGTCCTCCTTTCTTATATTTGTAACCCAAGGCCTCAAGCCGTGTATATGGAGACATCAATTCTCAGCCTGAGTGGACCGAATTGGACATGCTAAGCTACAAGTACACACTGAAATTGACGATTCTCTGGTGAGATGCTCTCCAGGGGATTCCTAATGGATGAGGCAAGCATCTGCTGTGGATTCGGTCTAGAACAACCGTGATTTACAGCTATGCCTCAGTCTGCCTCACGCCATTCTCTTGGAAGGGCACTTGACTACTTCTAGACTTTCCAAAGAGTTAAATCAGGAAGTCAGCACCAACAGGATCTCTTTCTACACAGTTTCTCATTAGATAAGCTAATTAATTTTGCTTGCTAGATGAAACAGATGGGACACACTGAAATGTCTTCTGTAAATACAGAAATGGAGCGACTTAATCAAAAGCTTTAACAACATGCAGTCATGGTATAATTGCAAAACAAACTATTAAACCAAGAACAATGGAGCAGCACTTAACACAGTCCTGAAGTGTGTGTCTTCATGGAGCAGCACTTGGGAAGTACAATAGATAGTATAAAGACAGGTAGAATCAAAAACACATCAATGTTGATCATTCAAACTGAATCCTTGGACTGGGCGTTTGATAATACAGTACACCACAGCATTTTCAGCGATTGAATCGTATTGGTCAGAAGGTGTTGATTCATGTTCTATAACAGCACAACTCAAAAATGATCTCTGTTACAAGATTTATATTTATAGTAATGTGCTCAAGGGATGTAACAGCATGTGAATACATTGTTTGGAGCGAATAGATCATTTGTTGTAAACATATGAAGAATAGGAGGTACACAATTTACTTTTTGTTTTTAAGATGGCTTTTTGAGACTAGAGATGGGCATTGAGATCCTATGGGAAGAAACAAAGCACAAAAAAGTCAAGAGTGGGATTGTAGCTTCAGGGCCTGAATGATGGATTCAATTAGGCTGCTACTTACACATTTAACAATTATTCACTGAAGGCAAAGTAAATATCGGTGAATAATAACCGAGATGAAGTCCAGGTTATTATTCACTGATATTCACTGAGCCTGAGGCGGATAACTGTTGAAGTATAAATACGTAGGTGATTATTGTTTTTAAAATTAAAAATTGTATTAATATATATATATATATATATATATATATATATATATATATATATACACACACACACACACACACGTATATATTTCAAACTTCAAAAAGCGGCATGCAAATATAATGCACGCAGACTTGTGTCACTTATCTATGCTGACTCACATACAATACTTTGTTTTGAAATCGATAAAATAAATCACAATTCCACATTACCTTTGAACAGTTTTAGACCAAACTTCATAACATATTTAGTGCTTTTAGGAACAGCATTTTCTTTTGTAATTTGTAATTCTTCCTCACTTACAGTAACAAAGTGATTGCCAGCCATTTCACCAAGTCGCCCGAGGTGATTATTGAGAAACAGTCTGAATTTCTCAACCAATCAGCGCATGCGATTTTTATCTGACGTCCCTGTCGGGGTGTCAAAAAAGTAGGGCCCAATTACGCCAGCAGCGGTCATGGCGCACCACACATTCAGGAGAAAAATAATCCATTAGTGTTCACATAATTTTGACTAACTCTGTATACATACATATTATATATATGTATGGCGGAGTATGTTGCTGAACCAACCGAGGATGAAATAAAAACTCTACTTGAAAGCAAAACCCCCAAAAATACACAAAAAAGCAACAAAATATGGAATAAAAGTATTTGATGGTAAGAATGTATCTTTTTAAAAATTATTTTTCAAGAATTATTATTATTATAGCATTTTTCACAAATTGTTCATCATTTCGCTGGTTTGTTTACATTCTAAGCGGAAATGATTTTGTCACACGTTTTGCATAAAGTTTTTTATTTATTGAATTTCCCAGAAAATAAAAGTAAAAATGCTCTGTTTCTCAAAATCCAGTGAATGTGGATAGAATAAAACAGTTACTCCATGAAACTGAATTGTACATAAGCTGATAGCTGATGAGGAGTGTATTAAAAATCAAGAATTATTATTATTGCACTTTTCACAAATTGCTACTCTCATTTTACTGGTTTACACCACAAGTTGGCCTAGTGGTTAGCGTGTCCACCTCCCAACTGGGAGATCGTGAGTTCTACTCGCGGTCGGGTCATACCAAAGACCATCATAAAAATGGTACCGTCTAGCAAGGCACACTGCAATACAGATGCGAGTGAGAAAGTCAAACTCTCGCGGTTACCAGAGGACTAGCCCCCCACTGTAATCATGGCTGTACAGGCAAGAGGCCAAGGGCTATCGAAACGGAGCTTGGCGCTACACCCATACACCTTAAAGTGCTGGTTAGTACTGGGACAGGAGACTGCCTGGGAAGACCAGATTCCGGTGTGAGAGGGACTTTGACTGGTTTGTTTACATTCTAAGCGGAAATGATTTTGTCAGACATTTTGTATAAAGTTTTGCTTTATTGAATTTGTTTCTCAAAATCCAGTGAATGCAGATAGAATAAAACAGTTATTCCACTCAATCTTGTCATACATGGCTTATAGCCAATAGCCAACTCAGCACTGTGCGCTTCGTCAGCTATCAGCTCATATATGACTCGATTTCGTGGAATAACGGTTTTACACACATGCATATAATGTAAAACAATATATATATATATATATATATATATATATATATATATATATATATATATATATATATATATATCATCTCATTATCTCTAGCCGCTTTATCCTGTTCTACAGGGTCGCAGGCAAGCTGGAGCCTATCCCAGCTGACTACGGGCGAAAGGCGGGGTACACCCTGGACAAGTCGCCAGGTCATCACAGGGCTAACACATAGACACAGACAACCATTCACACTCACACCTATGGTCAATTTAGAGTCACCAGTTAACCTAACCTGCATGTCTTTGGACTGTGGGGGAAACCGGAGCACCCAGAGGAAACCCACGCGGACTCGGGAAGAACATGCAAACTCCACACAGAAAGGCCCTCGCCGGCCACGGGGCTTGAACCCAGACCTTCTTGCTGTGAGGCGACAGCGCTAACCACTACACCACCGTGCCACCCATATATAATTCCCCTTTTTTGGGGGGTGGGCAGAACCAACTATCACAGGCAGGTACAAACAAACAAAAATCTAAGGATTTAAAAAAAAAAAAAACACAGTCCCATCTCCAGATGTGACCAGTTACAAGTGATGCAGCTGAGGTTGAGGAACTGTCAGTTAGAATTTACACCCCATGCTGATAATTCATTTGAACCTCCATTTTCCCCTCCAGTGTTTCTGGGTGCAGAGGGGTAGGGTTCACAAAAACAAACAAACAAACAAACAAACAAACAAACAAACAAACAAACAAACAAACAAACAACACCTTCTAGTTTATTTTCATTTGGTTTTAAAGCCAAATACGGGGTCCAGATATGAATATCAGGAGTGCTGAAAATCCAGAAACAGATAGTGCCATTGCATAACACCCCTAATACATTGCCATAGTAACATGCTTTACATTATTAACCTCACAAGAAAGAAAAAAAACATGCTTTGTTAGAAAGAAGAAAAGAGGGTTGGTGAGGGAACAACAAAATACAGCAGCTTGTTTTTCAGATGTCTGTTTTAACTACAAAATCATACTGTCTTACTTCGATTAATAAACAGTCCCATTTGTAATCACAAGCAAATTATTGTGGTATTAGAGGAATAAAAACTTCATTTCATAAAATGTGCTGTTATTGGAATATTATTCACTTCATGTCAGGCTGCATCACAAGCACACACTCCATTGTGTTTTCTTCTGTATAAAAATAGATTCTAATAATTACTTGCACTGGATTTGTACTCTGTGTGTGGCATCAGTAAATGTCAGAAAGTTTATTAAAGTTAAAAGAATGCAATGAGTCGACATTAACTATTGTCATTAAGTACAATAACTCTGTCTTTGCCTAATAAGGTGCTGTGCTATGTGACATGACGTTAAAGTACATGACATATGAAAGCTAGCATGACCCATCCATGTTGCCTTACACATGACCTAATTTCCAGTGATCTAATTGGCTTTCCGCATGCCCAGGCACAATTAATGACAGAGGCCTGTTTCTTTTCCTATTACGCTGATTGATGCTACTCCGTCTCCCTTTGGTACGCTCTGCGTGTGCTGTAATTTTAGTCACGCACTGAGGAGGCACAGACTGAGCTCAGCTCTGGCCTATTTAATCACTGTATACAGATTATTATAAATGGCTTCTCTGGGTATAGTGGGTTCCACTGGAGGTGTATCTATCACCCTCAGGCTAGCAAACAGGTGTTGGATGAAACTTCAGGAGAGATTAGCAGCTAACATTGTTCTCGTTACCACTTGAAAGTACTGCGACTCTCAAGCAATAAAAGCGCCAAGTCTCTCCTTGCCAACGGGAAATGAGGTAGAATAGATAAAACACAGGAATATATAATGTTGATATATGATCCTCTGGTATATTAAGTACCATTGGAAACTAAAATGACAACTTGGACAAATTTAACAGCACATTTGCTTAGGAAAGGATTTTTCCCCTCTCAATGGGACAATATCGAGCAAGATCAGATGATGGATCCCATTACTATTAGATCCTTTGCTTAATCAATTGCTTGGCAAAGGCATTTCATGCAGTCTCTCCAGTTTTGAAGCAAGCTGACTTAGAGTCCAGAGCTCATCTATCCTCTGTCACAGTTGATGCTCTTGGACCACAGGGGTGCTTATAAGCACTATGTTGATGTATCAGAGCACTGGGCGAGCTCAACCGGCAGGCAATTCATCAGCCCAATGACATGCTCAATTTTAAAAGCTTTGGGGCTGTCACAAAGTGAGCTTCATAGCTTCCCCACTTACATCAATAAATCACCAGTCAGAGGCAAGGACCCACTGCCAACATTAGGCAACTACCAACAGAGAGGGAAAGGAAGGCCTGCTAATGGCTGCTGAGGGACAAAGACAGATTTTAGTAATTAATTTATAATGGAGAATGTATGGTATACAGTGCACGTTTGCACAGCTGTGCACTGTGACATTAAAAAAAAAAAGTGTTTAGAAGTCCTTCAGCTTGAATTAGTAGGATTAGAACATATAGTTCAAGTGCTGAGTGGTCACCAAACCTCCGAGTCATGTTTTTGTGACTATTAAGGGCTTAATAATTAACTAATTAGCAGTTGACTTCAAACAGTTTGGGGGGGGTTGAACAGGAAAATGACATTTGGAAACTATTGCATTAGGAAAATAATGCTGAGCCTCTATTAGCAAAATAATTGCAGGCCATTAATGTGTTTTTTTTTTTTACTTCACAAGTAAATCACGGACGCGTGGTTTATTATGAGAGAACTGACAGAATACTGTGTAGAAGTGCAAAAAAAGGGAGGGGGATTTGAAGCTCATTTCAAAACACCGTGGTTTATTTTAAGAAATCAAATATGGCATACTTAAGACTTCAGACCCACTTCCTTCCTTCGAAAATGATCGCGCGATCGAGACAGGACTGACAAAGTGATGTCAGATAGTGGAAGGCACACAGCCAAACCTTCATGACTTTTATGCAGAACGCATCATTCATGTGCTTATCAACGTGTCAAGCTGCCTATCCACTGATATTAATAAAGTAAGATACATAGTTGAAGCCTTCTTTTCAATGCCAAACACATGGCTTCATGGCTCTTTTAGCATGCTTCGTGGTAATCAGAGCTGATCGTACTAACAGGCATCATTTTCTTGCCACTGGCAAACACAAATCTGCTGCTGCTGCTACAGTGGCTAAGGTGTTCCACAGGGACCAGTTCTCGGCCTTATCCTTTTCATTATTTTCACAATATCCTCAGGTCATAACATTCTGGAAACTCACAATCTCACAGTTGTTGCAGTTATGCAAATGATACCCAGATGTACTCTATATTCACATGAAATCTACAAAATTCAAGCCACCTTTTTCCTTCTAGCATTTCTTCATGACATAAAAATATGGATGTTTTTCCTCAAACTCAGTGCTGACAAAGTGAGCATTTAGGGCATTTTCCCACTTGGCACTTGGTTCCTCCATTTGCTTGAAAATAAAAAAATATATATTTGTGTTACGTTATAACACTTAAGCAGCGAAGAACAGCACTTTTTGGATGAATATGCTCTATATATGCTCCAGTCATATGAACATCCTGATTTATATGTATATCAGGAAGGCTTTCCATCTCCTCTGCTGACAATAACAACTCTTTCCAGACCATCATGAAACTTGAAACAGGAAGTAACATGACAAGTTGAACCAATCACATTACTCGGCATGCAGCACTGAGAACAGATAGCTTCCACACCGGATGAGAACCATGCCATGGTTTAATAGTGGCGAGCCCCAGGCCATTGTTTCCACCAGGAGCAGGATAATATAGAATATTCACTGGTTCAAAAGCAACTTTCATACTTTAACAAATATTCTGTACTTGTCCAGAAAAGAAAAATGCAAGTGGGGAAAAAACACCATTTTATGAATACAGCCCACAGTTATGGACAGTCAGTTTTTTAAAGGAAAATATTTGATGTAAATCACTTCCAAATCACACAATTCAACATCAGTCATTATCCTTACTTCTGTTGCTCTTGAGATGATTGGTTATTCTCAATGCAGCATGTTTCTGGTAGATCTTCATAACTTTCGATACAAAATCCCAAATGAAGCAAACAGGGTGTTTGTGCCAAATTTCAGTTGGTGTCTTAGGGCATTTTTAAATCAAGAAATCAAAGAAAATTGGCAGCGTGGTGGTATAGTGGTTAGCACTGTTGCTTCACAGCAAGAAGGTTCTGGGTTTGAGCCCAGCAGCCGACAAGGGCCTTTCGTGTGGAGTTTACATGTTCTCCCCGTGTCTGTGTGGATTTCCTCCGGGTGCTCTGGTTTCCCCCACAGTCCAAAGACATGCAGTTAGGCTAACTGGCTACTCTAAATTGCCCATTGATCAAGCTTGGAGACGGATGGGCTCCACCAAGTTTAAATGCCCTAGACACACCAATGATGAACTGTTAAAATGTCATCAGTGGTGCCCTTATGGCCCTTGATGGCTATGGGATAATGAAGAAGAAGAAATCAAGAAATCAGTCTTAAACTGTTGAGATTCACAACTAAGACTATACTCTATTCACAAATTATATTTCCTTCGATTTTTTCCCATGAAAGTAAAAAAACAAAACAGACCAGAATGTTAACTCTCTCTCTCTATCTCTCACTTAAAAGTTTGCACACACCTACTCATTCATAGGCTTTTCTGTATCTTGACTATTTTCTCCATTGTAGAACAATACTGAAGATGTCATAACTATGAAATAACATATGGAACATATAGGGAATTACGTGGTAAACAAAACAATCCATGCATCCATTATCTGTAGCCACTTATCCTGTGCAGGGTCACAGGCAAACTGGAGCCTATCCCAACTGACTATGGGCGAGAGGTGGGGTACACCCTGGACAAGTTGGCAGATTATCACAGGGCTGACACATACTGTAGAGGCAAACAACCATTCACACTCACATCTATGGCCAATTTAGAGCCACCAATTAGCCTAACCTGCATGTCTTTGGACTGTGGGGGAAACCGAAGCACCCGGAGGAAACCCACACAGACATGGGGAGAACATGCAAACTCCACACAGAAAGGCCCCCATCGGCCACTGGGCTCAAACCCAGGACCTTCTTGCTGTGAGGCGACAGTGCTAACCACTACACCACCATGCCACCCTAAACAAAAAAATGTTCAAATAAAATATGTTTCATATTTTAGATTCTTCAAAGTAGCCACCGTTTACCATTATGACACTTTACACACTATTGGCATTATCTTAACCAGCTTTAGAAGAAGAAGCCTTTATTTGTCACATGTACAATCAAGCACAGACTTAGGCCCTGTCCACACGGCAACGGATTCAGGTGAATCTGATAAAATTGTTTATCGTTTCGGCCTGGCGTCCACACGGCACCGGCGTTTTGGGTGCCCCAAAAGGAAATCTTTTGAGAACGGGTTCCAGAGTGAAAAAAATCTGGCAACGGAGCCGTTGTGAAGTCGTCTGGATGAGTAGAACAGATTTGTTTACGATGACGTCACAACCACATGTGCTTCACGCCGGGTAGAAGTGTAACGAACTCAATGCGAGTTGTCAACAAATCCTATAACTTGGTTCATGAAACGTGCTTACAAAATATTTTCACTGTGAATATTTATTGTGTAATGGTGCAAAGTGAGAGAGAGAGAGAGAGAGAGAGAGAGAGTGAGAGAATAGCCCTTAGGGCAGAGCCAATCCCGCCAGCAAAAATAGGGAAAAAAAAGGACCGATCTCACCTCTTCAGATGTTGGTTTAAGTCCGACAATACCAGGGCTGCCAACTTTTCGAAATTCCTTGGAGTGAGATTTTTTTTTGGGGGGGGGGGGTTGACGGCAAATTTTTTCTGCACACCATGCAGTAAGTGGGAATTTTGTATTCAGCTTGATATTCACTTGTCCCCCTGCATTCTGGTGTTTTGTTTGTGGGTCGTCCAGCTGGAGATGGACAATGGGGGGGGGGGGGGGGGGGGGGGGGTTGAGATTTTGGATTTAGTAGATGTTCCTGCATTCTGGTGGATTTTTGGAGTGGCCTGCTGTGCCATACCTATATTCTTACACACCCTGACTTGCCAGGCCTTCAGCTTGTGGCCAACAAAACCACCAAGTTTTGGCTTAAAAGCCCCCACACTAGAAAACTACAGATGACTGCCAATGTTCCTGTAGCCCTATAGATAATTTTCACTGACATCACGGCATTCCGGGGAACGCCCCCCAGCCGCCATCTTGCAGGGCAAACAAAACGGACCATCGCCACTACCGGCTACGTTATCTCGGACGAATTTATTAAGTTATATAGTCAGTTTTCTAAAATAAAGATCAATGTCGGCAAAATCAAGCAAACGGAAGTATATGGATACCTTGGACGACATCTCACGACAACGGTATGCAGCCAAACTGGCCTTGATTGGGGGAATTGACCCCTATGAAGTGGACAAAGAAGCATTTTCAAGTGACTACACAGGGCTGCCATCCATATCGTACCCTGATATTGTGAACTATTTCGTGAATACTAAAAGCGCCTACACACTTGATGACCTCAAAGCATACAAGTCGCTGGAGTTATACAATTATTTTGTCTGTGGCTGGGTCCGCAAAGTCCACCATATAAAAACAAGTGAGAGCCGTGTCCTAATTACAGCCAAGGTATGTAAACATTGGAATTTTAGAGCTCTCAACACTGCATATAAATATATGTGTGTGTATAATATCGAGTTGATTTAAGACAAATTTTACATCCATTAGTGGTATTACAGTACCATGTCAGTATAAACTTTGTAATATATATTGTTTGCTCGCCTTCGTGCTCCCGTACAGTGGGAATTACATAAAAGCTCCACTTGACTTCATCATTTGACCTATTACGACAGCCGTGAATACAACAGGTGTGCACCATTGCTAGCTTTAAATAGTAATAATGTAACTATAAATGTAAATAATATATACATAAATGTAACTCGCGTGTTACAATGTGTGCTCAGTGACCCGTACGGTAAGCTTGCCCTGCAAGATGGCCGCCACCAGGGAATCCCCGACTCTGTGACGTCATGTGAAAACTATCTATAGACCTGTGTTTCAGATTTAAAGGCAAGTTCATGTTTGAAAATATTTCATCAGCTAAGCCTAAACACCTTCTGAATTGAAACTAAATGTTAAGTTTTTAATAACTGTTGCAAAAAATAAGATTGTCCCTCACTGACTATTCATTATGCATTTAAGGGCTTTCCCCACCACTGGGTTCAGCAGAAGATTGGCATGGGGAAAAATATCAACAGCAAAAGAACAAATAAAATGCTTAAACAGTAAGCAAAATGTGCATGTGCTACAAGAAACATTAAAATGATTAAGTTTGAACAGTATTGAAACACAAAAAGCTGAACCTTGGCCATAGGTGGGAATGTGCACACAAAGTTGGGCTTAAAAATTTTGGTCATACTTAAATAAGCTATATTAATATATTTCTTATTAATTTATTTCTTATCTATGTTTCTTATTAGTAACAGAGCATTCGTCAGGGCCTGTTATCTGACAAATATTCTCTACCTGTCTTGCCCTCTTTGAAACCCTGTCTCCTCAGTATATTGTTCTGTCTTTTTTTTTTTAATTATTCACAAGTTCAAGTTCTTTGATATTACAGGTGACCATGCTTTATTTACTTTAACTGAGCAATTACATACATCATAAATAATTAAAAATAAATACCCTGTAAATAAACAATAGGCATGGTGGCTAATGGCTCTTCTTGCATTTGTAATATTATCTCTTACTTGCTTTATTTTACAACATTTCCAGTATGGCTTCAAATAAAGTCATAAAGTATGATAACATACAGTAAACAAACTAAAAATGCGCATTAATAACTGTGTGCTAAGGAGGTGCTCTCCCGTGCTGCTTGTTGGGGAAGATAGAGGCTGTGGCACGGCAGTAGGCCTATAATGATTTAGCATGCCTAGTACACAGCTCTCGATATGCCATTAAATATAATCACAACACTTATAGGCTAAAACGATTCAGAAACTTTATATAAGTTCATAATTACGCTAGTAACGCCACACATTGGCATGCATATGTACAAACCTGTCTGAGACACCTGTCTTCAACTCGGACACCTTCTTCTCCCTCCTCTTCCTAATTGACGGTAGGCAATTATCCATCTTCCGGCGAGTGCAGCATCATTAGATGCACCACCTACCATAGGGGAGTGTGTACTGAAGGGAACACCTCTCTGCCTGTTTAGCCGTGCGTAAGGCATAATTGATCGATCGCGAGTGGTTGGTGAGACGCAATGGGTAGCCGAAATCAGATAGATAAACTAGATTTTTTTCAGCGTGAGAAATCGGAAGTATGGCGTGTGAAGACAGTCAAATGTGTGTCTCACGCTCATTGCGTGAGAGTTGGCAGCCCAGACAATACATTCCTCAAAAAGGGCGTAGAAGAACAAAGTAATCCATCAACATGTAGCATTCAATTTATTCCGGACCATTAAAGAATTCTGGAGGATATCAGAATGTTGGCGTACCGGCTTCCATCTACCCCCATTCATTCCTCTTTCCGCGTCTCCATTCAAAAAACGAGCACGTGATTTAAAGGGACTATATCCATAGGATAGGGAGTGAGAAAGTGTGTGCGTGTGACAGTGACAGGGATAGTCACTGTGCGCATGCACAGTTATGCGCATGCGTCTACTTCTATTGTTCTGGTGTCTCCGATGGGACCGTCTTACAGCGCACGTAGTGGTGTGGCATGTGTATTGCATCGTTTTCAGCAAGCATTGCATTGCCATATGAACCTGATATTTTACTGATCCGTTGCCCATGTGGATGCGATATTTAAAAAAAAAAAAATCTCGTTGCCGTTGTCGTGTGGATGTAGCCTTAAGCACACAGTGAAATTCATCCTCTGCTTTTAACCCATCTGAAGCAGTGAGCACACACAAGTGAGCAATGAGCATGCACACACACACACACACACACACACACACACACACACACACACACACACACACACACAGAGACAGCAGTGTGCAGCACCTGGGGAGCAATTGGGGGTTCGGTGCCTTGCTCAAGGGCACTTCAGCCGAACCTTCAGGTCATGGCTGCCCTACATCAACCTAACCTCATATCTTTGAACTTCATGAGGTAGTCACCTGAAATGCTTTTCAGTTAATAGGTGTGCCTTGTCAAAAGTCAATTAGTGCAATTTCTTACCTTCTTAATGCATCTGAGATGAAACAGTAAATAGTAAATAATAAAAATACAGTAAATAGCCCTATTCCACAACTTTAGTAATCCAGATTATGTCAAGAACCGCTCAACTAAGTAAAGAGAAACGACATCCATCATTACTTTAAGACATAAAGTGTCTTTTAATTAATGAAAATAAAGAAAAAAACATTGAATTAGAAGGTGGATCTAAACTTTGGACTGGTACTGAATATTACTGTAGATATGTTTTATGCATGAAAGGCTTAATTATTGGCCCCAAGTACAAGTCCAAGCTTGTAGTTGCTCATCTTTGCCACTTGTTGAACACAAAATTTGTTGAATGTTGGTCCATGTCTTTTTAACTACTCATCTTCCCTTTTCACTTGACGTTTGGCTAAAATGTTACGGCCACTTCAAAATATACTGTGGCAGCGGGGGCGTGGTCAAGCACCGGTCTGTGACAGGAGGGCGGAGTCAGGGAAGGTAAGTGGCAGATTCACTTCACCTGAGAGCAATTAACCTGTGTTTGTGTGTCTTCCCAGGGACCGCGCCCTATTTAGGGAGGGAGAGCGAGAGCAGAGGAGATCTCTCCCGAATCAGACACCTGATGTGTGTGTGTCTGCGCTAAACGTATTGTGTCCCCTGAAAAGTGGAACAATAAAACTCTTTGTTGAACCTGATCTCTGTCCTGCCGTCCTCTGTGCTCCACCCACACCTAGGGAACGCTACAGTGGTGCCGAAACCCGGGAAATGGAGCACCAACCCAGCAGCCCCATGGAATCCTCCCCGTTCACCGACCTGGTCCACGCCCTCGCCACGGCTCAGCAAAGCCAGCACCAGGCGCTCGTCACACTCCGAAAGGAACAAGAGCGGCGCTTCGATGCCCTGGTGCTGGCCCAGCAAGAAGATCGCAAGGCGTTCCGGCGTCTCCTCGCGTCGGCGGGGCCCACCAGCGCTCCGGCCGCGGGCCCGTCTCCCCTCACCTTAACTAAGATGGGCCCGCAGGATGACCCCGAGGCTTTCTTCACGTTATTCGAGCAGGTCGCTGAAGCCTCGGGGTGGCCGATGGAGCAGCGCGCGGCGCGCCTCCTCCCCCTCCTGACGGGAGAGGCGCAGCTGGCTGCACTACAGCTCCCCGCCGATCGCCGGCTGGCCTACGCCGACCTTCGCCGGGCTGTCCTTCAGCGCGTGGGGCGCACGCCGGAGCAGCAGCGCCAGCGCTTCCGCGCGCTGCGGATGGAGGAAGTCGGCAGCCCGTTCGCGTTCGGCCAGCAGCTCCGGGACGCCTGCTGGCGGTGGCTGAGGGCCGAAGATCGCGACGCCGAGGGAATCGTCGATCAGGTGGTACTGGAACAGTTCATCGCCCGCTTACCAGCAGGAGCCGCGGAGTGGGTCCAGTGCCACCGCCCGGCGTCGCTGGATCAGGCAGTCGAGCTGGCGGAGGATCATCTGGCGGCTGTCTCGGCGGCAGGACAGCAGATGTCGACATCTCTTCTCTCCTCTTCTCTTTCTCTCTCTCTCTCCCCTCCTTCTGTGTCCCGTCCTCGCCCCATTCCCCCACCGCGGAGGCGGGGGCCGGCACCACCCCTGCCGGCCCGCCGCACCCGCGGTGCCCTCCCGTTTCTCCCTTCTGTGTCTGTCTCTCCCCCACCTCAGGTGAGTGAGCCCCAGAGCACCGGTGCAGAGGGAAAGCCCGGGCCGGTTTGCTGGCGCTGCGGGGAACCGGACCACCTTCAACAGCAGTGCACAGCAATGGAAGTGGGCGCGGTGGTTCGGATCCCCGACGCGCCAGAGGCCGCCCTCGATCGGGCCGGAGCGTATCGCATACCGGTGAGTATCCAAGGGGCTACATATCAGGCATTGGTGGATTCTGGTTGTAATCAGACCTCAATTCGCCAAAGCCTGGTTCAAAACGAGGCATTGGGGGGAGCACAAGGGGTGAAGGTTTTGTGTGTGCACGGGGATGTTCACAGCTACCCTTTGGTGTCGGTCCATATTATTTTCAGAGGGGAAAAATTTATAGTGAAGGCGGCGGTTAATCCTCGCCTTACCCACTCGCTAATTTTGGGGACTGATTGGCCGGGATTTCGGGGTTTAATGACGCGCCTAGTAGAGAGTGGGTCCTGCCAGTTGACAGGGGGAGGTCCCGGTGTCGTTTTGGCGGGAGCAGCTGTCGCGGAGCCGTCTACGTCATCTCCGCGTCAGGGTGAGGAGCCACCGGCTCCTCCTCTCTCTATTGGGGAATCCCTCGCGGATTTCCCATTAGAGCAGTCGCGAGACGAGACTCTGCGGCATGCGTTTGATCAAGTGAGAGTAATCGATGGTCAAACGCTCCCGCCGAACGCCACCCCGTCCTTCCCCTACTTCGCGATTATGAAGGATAGGTCATACCGAGTGACGCAGGACACTCAAACTAAAGAGCGAGTCACGCAGCTTTTGATTCCAAAGAGCCGCCGGGAATTGGTATTCCAGGCGGCTCACTTTAATCCCATGGCTGGACACTTAGGGCAGGATAAAACACTAGCCCGAATAATGGCCCGATTCTATTGGCCGGGGATTCGCGGCGATGTCCGTAGGTGGTGTACGGCATGCCGCGAATGCCAGTTAGTAAATCCAGCGGCCATTCCAAAAGCGCCATTGCGCCCTCTACCGTTAATCGAGACCCCGTTTGAAAGAATTGGGATGGATCTCGTCGGGCCATTAGATCGGTCAGCACGAGGGTACCGCTTTATATTAGTTCTAGTGGACTATGCAATGCGATACCCGGAAGCAGTGCCTCTGCGCAATATCTCAGCACGCAGTATTGCAGAGGCACTCTTCCGCGTCATCTCCCGAGTTGGAATCCCGAAAGAGATTCTGACTGATCAAGGCACTACGTTTATGTCACGAACACTACGCGAACTGTATGGGTTATTGGGGATTAAGCCGATCCGCACTAGTGTATATCACCCACAAACGGACGGTTTAGTAGAACGGTTCAACCGCACCCTCAAAAATATCATTAAAAAATTCGTAAGTGAGGACGCACGTAATTGGGATAAGTGGCTCGAACCCTTGCTGTTCTCAGTGCGAGAGGTCCCTCAAGCCTCCACGGGGTTCTCCCCGTTCGAATTATTATATGGGCGTAAGCCGCGCGGCATCCTGGACGTGCTGCGGGAAAATTGGGAGGAGGGACCTTCACAAAGTAAGAATGAAATTCAGTACGTTATGGACCTGCGCGCAAAACTCCACACGCTCACCCACCTAACTCAGGAGAATTTGCGGCAGGCCCAGGAACGGCAAGTCCGCCTGTACAACAAGGGTACGCGCCTTAGAGAGTTCACACCGGGAGATAAGGTACTCGTACTCTTGCCCACGTCGAGCTCCAAATTAATTGCCAAGTGGCAAGGACCCTTTGAGGTCACACGGCGAGTCGGGGACGTCGACTATGAGGTGAGGCGAACAGACAGGGGTGGGGCGCTACAGATTTACCACCTCAATCTGCTCAAACTCTGGAACGAGGAGGTCCCCGTGGCGTTGGTGTCGGTAGTTCCGGAGAAGGCGGAGCTGGGGCCGGAGGTTCAAAAAGGGAATTTGGCGTCACGTACCTCTCCGGTCCCCTGTGGAGACCACCTCTCCCCGACCCAACTCACGGAGGTCGCCCAGTTGCAGGCCGAGTTTTCGGATGTGTTCTCGCCCCTGCCCGGTCGCACTAACCTCATAGAACACCACATAGAGACACCCCCGGGGGTGGTAGTGCGTAGCCGCCCTTATAGACTACCCGAACACAAAAAAAAGGTGGTTCGGGAAGAACTTCAGGCCATGCTCGAAATGGGCATCGTCGAGGAGTCCCACAGCGACTGGAGCAGCCCGGTGGTCTTGGTTCCCAAGGCCGACGGCTCGGTCCGGTTCTGTGTGGACTATAGAAAAGTCAACGCGGTGTCTAAATTCGACGCGTACCCAATGCCTCGTATTGATGAGCTGCTCGATCGACTAGGCACGGCTCGCTTTTACTCGACACTGGATTTAACGAAGGGATATTGGCAGATCCCCTTGACTCCATTATCCCGGGAGAAAACGGCCTTTTCCACACCGTTCGGCTTACACCAGTTCGTCACACTTCCGTTTGGGCTGTTTGGGGCGCCCGCTACGTTTCAGCGGCTGATGGACCGGGTCCTCCGGCCCCACGCCACCTATGCGGCCGCCTACCTGGACGACATTATCGTTTATAGTAACGACTGGCAGCGGCACCTGCAACACCTGAGGGCCGTCCTTAGGTCGCTGAGACGGGCGGGACTCACGGCCAACCCAAAGAAGTGTGCGATTGGGCGGGTGGAAGTACGGTATCTGGGCTTCCACTTGGGCAACGGGCAGGTGCGTCCCCAAATTAATAAGACAGCAGCGATTGCGGCCTGCCCGAGGCCCAAGACCAAAAAGGGGGTGAGACAGTTCCTGGGGCTGGCTGGCTACTATCGTAGGTTTATACCTAATTATTCGGACGTCACCAGCCCGCTGACTGACCTCACTAAAAAGGGGGCGCCAGATCCGGTCCAGTGGACGGAGCAGTGCCAGCGGGCTTTCTCTGAGGTAAAGGCTGCACTGTGTGGGGGGCCACTTTTACACTCCCCTGACTTCTCTCTCCCTTTTATGTTACAGACGGATGCGTCGGACAGAGGGCTGGGGGCCGTTTTGTCCCAGCAGGTGGAGGGGGAGGATCGCCCGGTCCTATACATCAGCCGGAAGCTGTCAGTGCGTGAGGGGCGCTACAGCACGATTGAGAAGGAGTGCCTGGCGATCAAATGGGCGGTCCTCGCCCTCCGGTACTACCTGCTGGGGCGCTCTTTCACCCTCTGTTCGGACCACGCGCCCCTCCAGTGGCTCCACCGCATGAAAGATGCCAATGCGCGGATCACCCGTTGGTATCTGGCGCTCCAACCCTTTAATTTCAAGGTGGTCCACAGGCCGGGGGCGCAGGTGGTCGTGGCGGACTTCCTCTCCCGTCAAGGGGGGGGGGAGTCGGCTGCGGGCCGGACGGCTGCCCGGCCTGAGTCGGGCGGTGGGGGTATGTGGCAGCGGGGGCATGGTCAAGCACCGGTCTGTGACAGGAGGGCGGAGTCAGGGAAGGTAAGTGGCAGATTCACTTCACCTGAGAGCAATTAACCTGTGTTTGTGTGTCTTCCCAGGGACCGCGCCCTATTTAGGGAGGGAGAGCGAGAGCAGAGGAGATCTCTCCCGAATCAGACACCTGATGTGTGTGTGTCTGCGCTAAACGTATTGTGTCCCCTGAAAAGTGGAACAATAAAACTCTTTGTTGAACCTGATCTCTGTCCTGCCGTCCTCTGTGCTCCACCCACACCTAGGGAACGCTACATATACACAATTCAGTCATCATAATCCTTACCTTCCTGCAAGATTATCTCCCATCACTGTTTCCTACATTATAATTTCTGCTCTTTTAGCAACAGTGTCAAAATTACTTATAAACTGACCTCCATTTTGCTGCTTTGAACAATGCAAGTATGGCAGCGGGGGCGTCGTCAAGCGGCGGTCTGTAAACGGAGGGCGGAGTCAGGGAAGGTAAGTGGCAGAATCACTACACCTGATGTTAGTTAACCTGTGTTTGTGTGTCTTCCCCAATGACCACGCCCTATAAAAGGAGAGAGAGAGCAGAGGAAGGGAGCTCTCTCCCCAACCAGACGACTTGTGTGTGTGCATGCATGGCTGGGAGAGTGAAAATTAATCACTGAAAAGTGCAAAAGAAAGAGTTTTGGAACTCAGTTCTGGCCTGCCGTACTTCTGTGCTCCACCCACCCGCTCTCATTACTACAGCAAGCTTTACATTTGCTTGACAGAGGGCAGAATTAGCTTGATTTTAAACTCCAATTCATAGTAATAGGTAATTATTCACAGCTTGCGCGATGATGACTATTCGCAG
Source organism: Neoarius graeffei (assembly GCF_027579695.1). Lineage (NCBI taxonomy): Eukaryota > Metazoa > Chordata > Actinopteri > Siluriformes > Ariidae > Neoarius > Neoarius graeffei. The sequence goes on from NC_083586.1 coordinate 40,380,512, forward strand.
CCTTCATTTGAATAAAATCATGCTCACAAACAGGCAGATGAAGGCGGGACACAGTGAAGTGATTATAGGGATGATGTTTGCTCTAATACATTCATTAGCATTCAGTTAGCATTACGGTGCTGACGTTTACTGAATGATGTGGACACTTAATCTGTGAGATGGCTACGTTAATGCTATTGATGTGGCAGAACATATTTGGTTTAAATAGATAATAGAAAGACATCATTTATGATAATGTGCTATAACGGGTACTACATTTTATTTGATTAATTATACTGCATTTTAGTTTATATTACTTCTGTAAATGAGCCACTGATTGATTAGATTTAGGTGATGGATTAATCATTGAAAGCTATTAAAGTCATCCAAACTATATTTTATTCCACCTTTGGAAACAATAATGGGAAATGGCATGCAATACACACACACACACACACACACACACACACACACAAAAAAAAAAAAAAGACATGAATGTGGGGCTCTACTCATCAGTGCCGAAGTGCTGATGTAGTTAATATATATGAGAGAGAGAGAGAGAGAGAGAGAGAATATTATGGAAATGAGTAACCAAGCACTATTGTTCCACTGTCCCAGGCCATTACCATAATTCATTTTTATGCTATCTAATTAAGTTAGCCATAAATTCCTGATGCATTTATGGACAGTGCTGTAAATCACGTTGACTCGTATGCAGCCACATGAGAGCTGTAGCAAGAGATGAATGCTTCCTTTCTAGTGAAGTTTTGGAGAAAAGTGCTCCATGTTGAAACCTACTCTGGGAAGAAGGTCCATAAAAATACTTTCAACTGATCAGGTAGGTGCCATTTATGTCTCACTGATATTGCATTCACAAATATGTATGTACACTATGTGCACAATTATTAGGTAAGTGAGTACCCTGACCCGACCATTATTTCTGTGCATATTTTCTAACCCCGAGCTATATACACTTGAATATTAATTGGATTTGAGCATTCTCAAATTTGAGCATTCGAGCCCAGTGGACAATGAGGGCTGTGTGTGGAGTTTGAATGTTCTCCCCGTGTCCATGTGGGTTTCCTCCGGGTGCTCCGGTTTCCCCCACAGTCCAAAGACATGCAGGTGAGGCTAATTGGTGGCTCTAAATTGACCGTAGGTGTGAATGTGAGTGTGAATGGTTGTTTGTCTCTATGTCTCAGCCCTGTGATGACCTGGTGACTTGTCCAGGGTGTACCCCACCTCTCGCCCATAGTCAGCTGGGATAGGCTCCAGCTTGCCTGAGGCCCTGTACAGGATAAGCGGTTACAGATAATGGATGGATGGATGGATGGATGGATGGATGGAAGGTGGCATTTATTTGTGTAATGAGGGAGGGTGTGGCCTAAAGTCATTAACACCCTGTATTAAGGTGTGCATAATTATTAGGTAGCTTCTTTATCTCAGGAAAAATGGGCCAAAAAAGAGATTTAACAGACACTGAAAAGACAAATTTGAACAAGACCTTGAAGAGACATTTAAGAGACTAAAGTCTGACAGCCTTTTGAGATTATTCAGTCTTTTGAGATCACTTCCCATCATGCTCCTGTACCCGTTTTGATGCTCCCTGTTTGGTGCTGGAGAGAGCTCACTTATTGGTTGTTGACGATGTTTACATCACTATTTACATGAACTAAGACTAAAAACTCAAGATAACATTAAAAATGGTTGATTTTATCAATACACCAAGACAATGAAAAGACTGATTTAAGAGAGCTATCCTGACCACCTTATGCCAAACGATTGAGATGATGTAAGCGCAGCACAACTCGAGCAAAACTCTCATTATTTTAATCTGACATTGAAATTTTGAAATTTGTCTGTGACAGTGAAATCACTTGAAAAGTCTTTTGGTGTAAGGCCAGCATAATTTCCATGTTATTCCCCAATGTCAATTCTCTAATTCCAAGCAAAATCACACATGGCCAATTCTGCCTCATAATCCATTCCATATCCTCATTTTCATAAATATATCCAGTTGTCCAGGAAAATATTTAAGCGAATGTGAGTCATAGTTGAAACTGTGCAGCTGAAATTGGCACCAGAAATGATTCACAGTATTCCTGCCATACATTAGCTCCCCATGGAACCTTATTTTGAGTCATTTCAAACCTAGATCTGTGCTGGTTTCAATTAGGTCAAATAATGTCAGAACAGAATCCCACAACTTGGCAATTTAGGGGTCTTATTGACTTAATTATACTGAAAAAAAATTGAAATTAGAAAATACAGAACTGTTTTAATACTCAAAGCATGTACTGTATCTTGTCATTATGCAGTTTCACTCCACAGTTCTTGTCATTATGCACCCCTACTCATTCATAGGCTTTTCTGTATCTTGACTATTTTCTACATTGTAGAACAATACTTAAGATATCATAACTATGAAATAACATATAGAACATATAGGGAATTATGTGGTAAACAAAAAAATCCATTCATCCATTATCTGTAGCCGTTTATCCTGTGCAGGGTCACAGGCAAACTGGAGCCTATCCCAGCTGACTATGGGCGAGAGGCGGGGTACACCCTGGACAAGTCACCAGGCCATCACAGGGCTGACACATAGAGACAAACAACCATTCACACTCACGGTTAATTTAGAGCCACCAATTAGCCTAACCTGCATGTCTTTGGACTGTGGGGGAAACCGGAGCACCTGGAAGAAACCCACACAGACACAGGAAGAACATGTAAACTCCACACGGACAGGCCCCCGTCAGCCACTGGGCTCAAACCCAGAACCTTCTTGCTGTGAGGTGACAGTGCTAACCACTACACCACTGTGCCGCCTCGAAGGAAAATAAATTGGAAAATAATGAAATGTCGAGCAGAGCTTGTCAACTGACAGACTGTGGTCTGCAAGGTATCTGATCAGCAAATTTCAGCAGATTGGACTGAGCAGGTAGCAGAAGTGAATAATATATGAAAAAAATAACCATAGTTCAGCAACTCCAGTTTTGTAAACAGGAACCAGCTCAATTTCTTTTGCTAATCACATGTACTTATGTACATTATCTACCTGAAGGCAGCTCATCATCAGTGGAAGACGAATTTTCACAAACTTTAGTAGATTTTCCCCCCATTTACAGTCTGATCTGATTAGTAAAGTGACAACATGTTCAAAAGAAACAATAAATCAATGACAAAAGCGGAACATTTTAAAACAAATGTTTAAAGATTTAAGACAAAGACTTATTCTCAACTTCAAAATCAAATGTCTCATCTGCAGAGACAACTTACTGACTGGGCTGATTGGTCATGTGCCCAAGTGCCCTGGCCACTAGGGGGCCTTAATCAAGTCCATCCATTCATTATCTGTAGCTACTGATCCTGTACAGGGTCACAGGCAAGCTGGAGCCTAGCCCAGCTGACAATGGGCGAGAGGCAGGGTACATCCTGGACAAGTCACCAGGTCATCACAGGGCTGACACATAGAGACAAACAACCATTCACACTCACATTCACACCTACAGTCAATTTAGAGCCACCAATTAGCCTAACCTGCATGTCTTTGGACTGTGGGAGAAACCGGAGCACCCGGAGGAAACCCACACAGACATGGTGAGAACATGCAAACTCCGCACAGAAAGGCCCCCATCAGCCACTGGGCTTGAACCCAGAACCTTCTTGCTGTGAGGTGACAGTGCTAACCACTACACCACCGTACCGCCCACCTCAATCAAGTAAAAAATTAATACTAATGATGAGGTAGAGTGGACTGTTACACACACACACACACACACACACACACACACACACACACACACACACACACACAACACCTATCAACATTAACAAGGTCATATAACACAAGCCAAATAGTCTAAAGCCATAGAAACTGAAATAAATTTCGAAAGATTATTAGTCTGTGGGTCTAAATTTATAACCAATGAGCAGTCAGATGGAACATAACGTAAATCCATCGTAAGGTAATCAGTGAAAAGAAAATTTAAAAAGAAAATCTATATTTATATATAGTTATGCTGTCATAGTTAGTTTGCCAGAGTCCCTGCTTGCACTCAACGCAAAACGTAGACTGTTCTTACTCATTAGGTGATATTGGGCATACCTACGGTAACAACCTGTGTTTTCTCTCTCCCCCCGCTTCACTCTGTCCCCCTGAGTTACATGTCAATCCTGAGATCGTGATGCTGACCTCTTCTGCTCCTCAGACCTGCCTGATACATCCTGATGCCCTACGTCTGGCTGGAGTCTCATCACATTGCTCCTGTGGAGGACAGCCCCATACGGACAGTCGAAAGTCGCACTTGGAAGAAGCTCTGGACACTTACAGTAATGCATTTATGGCTGAGGACTACAGTTGACTTACTAACTTTAGGACTGCAGTTGTCATGAACAGTTTTGCACTCAAATTTCCATCAATGAACAGTTTATAGCTTCAACAAAACAGACTTTATGTTAAAACTATACTGAATTTCCTGGTTACACAGTTATACTTTGTGACTATATAGAACACAGTTAAAGAAGGGAGTTATTTATAATCATGCTGTCTGTTATCACCCAAATGAGGATGGGTTCCCTTTTGAGTCTGGTTCCTCTCAAGGTTTCTTCCTCGTGTCATCTGAGGGAGTTTTTCCTTGCCACCATCGCCTCAGGCTTGCTCATTGAGGATAAATTAAGGAAAAAAATAGCTCATGTTTAAAGTCTTTAATTTTCTGTAAAGCTGCTTTATGACAAAGTCTACTGTTAAAAGCGCTTTTGCAAATAAACTTGACTTGACTATATAATGTAAATTTTCCCAATTGGGTTGGGTTTAAAACTAACTTTGAAATAAACTGGGCCAAAAAAGACCTAACATACTGTAGCACTTCGACAAAGAGCTGGATTTTTGGTGGATGAGTTTGATCTGAAAGAATGAAAAACAAGACAAAAGCCATTCACCAAAGGCAAACCTATCTTCTGCAAAGCATCAAGATTACCCAAATACTCAATATGGATGTGTAATATAATAATGTATGTGCTTTTGGAGCATGTGGTGGGTTGCAGGGTGGTCAGGGCTCCCTCCATTGGTTCATGTGTCACGGGGTGTGAATGAAGGTCCTGAGTATGTTCCTGCTCAGTGGCCCAGGATTTACTGCTGTACACAGCAAAACATAACTACTGTACTTTGAATTGTCTTATTTATTGCTATTAACCGTTCACTAGTGGTTCAGTATTAAAATGGAACTGTTTTGTCACCATTCAGTCATGTTAGTTGCTTCTCTGGATGTTTGGAAGCTAGAAAGTTTATGTAGCAAGAACTTGGAATGTCCCTGCTTTCCAGAGAGAGAGATGGCATGGGGGGCAATTATTGAAGCTTGGCTCCAGACATAAACCATCTGCAAGAGCACTGTAGTGAGAAATGCACTGATAAAAGAACTGGTCTTAACAGTAAAGGTAACTCCATGCACATATACTCCTGTGCTTACAAAACGTCCAGGCTGCGGCCAGCTCACTACAGGATGCATTTAGTGAGGTGAGAGAGACACAGAGTCTAGAAGAACTGTTTAACAAAATGTTAAAGCATATACGCAGAACCATGGCCTCACATTCGTTTATAAATGCCTTGAGACCTCAAGAATGGCACAGGAATAGTTTTAAGCGTTAACAATAAATATAATATTGTAATTTTTACGATTAAAGTGATTCATATAGGTAGCGGTCTGAGTGAATGACCTTGACATCCGCAACGTCACAGCAGGAAGTCTATCGGTCTCATCGCCATTTCCGCTATACTAAAACACAGAGCTGACTGCAATTCCGATCCTCCATTTTGAGCTAATTTATCGCCATGTCACATAGATGTGCCAGCAACATGACAGAAGGTGGATTTACATTGCATTCATGGCCCAAGAATGTTCAAACTGCAAAGATTTGGTTGCGTTTTGCGAGAAGTTCACGGGCACACTGGGCGCCTACGGAGTGGTCTCTCCTCTGCTCTGCACATTTTACTAAAGACTCGTACGAGACCTCTGATCTGTTGAGGAGTGTTGGCTATAAGCCCGTATTGAAAGAGGGTGCAGTCCCAATAATTAAATAAAACTACAAGAAAAGGAAAGCATTTATTTTATTTATTTTTTAAAAGGAAAGTAAGTTCAGTTGCACCAGTTCTCCCAGAGTGTGAGCCGAGAGTTGTTGGTAAAACCTGGGACGGAATGGGACGGGACATATTGCTCAGGCAGTAACCTCCCCGTGGTTGTTGCTAAAACCGGTGACATTCTATTCCGTCCCGGGTTTTAGTAATTGCCTGAGCCAAGCAGTAATTGCGGAGTACTCAGTATGGAGAAAATGCAGAATGAGTGGAGCAGCCATCTGATTTCTAAACTGGATATTGCTACCATCTCGCCCTTCCGTGGAAGAAGCGAATGAACGGAGAACTGAATGAACAACTGAAAGTCAGATTGTTTCAAAACAATCGGCCACAAGGTCGGCTTTCAAGAAGTGAGAACACAGACGGGTAAGCTGCGATTCTCATTTGGATATAAAACAACAAAACAACACTCGTTATTTACCTGCATTTAGATTAATACATGTAACTTGTATTGTGTGTTTAAGTTACCAATATAAGATTATTTAATTTGCTTCAGAATGTGATTATCTCAGTTCATCTGATTATTTAATTAGCCTTTTACGTTTTATCAGTGAAAGTGCATGCATGTACATGTACGTTGCATAAGTTATAACACCTATCCTGTTTTAATGAGAGTCAACCCACAATCAATGAAGTCAAATCAGTCTTAGTTGAGCAAGTTGGTAACAGTATTTTTTACTTTAACCATGAATTTTTATTTATATGACTTTGGTCTATAGCTAGGGCGGCACGGTGGCGTAGTGGTTAGCACTGTCGCTTCACAGCAAGAAGGTCCTGGGTTCAAGCCCAGCGGCCGACAGGGGCCTTTCCGTGTGGAGTTTGCATGTTCTTCCTGTGTCTGCGTGGGTTTCCTCCGGGTGCTCCGATTTCCCCCACAGTCCAAAGGCATGCAGGTTAGGTTAATTGGTGGCTCTAAATTGACCCGTGAGTGTGAATGGTTGTTTGTCTCTATGTGTCAGCCCTGTGATGACCTGGCAACTTGTCCAGGGTGTACCCCGCCTCTCGCCCATAGTCAGCTGGGATAGGCTCCTGCTTGCCTGCGACCCTGTAGAACAGGATAAGCAGCTACAGATAATGGATGGATGGATGGATGGTCTATAGCTGTCAAAGGCCTCGGCCTTAAAACCAGTTCCTGCTGTGACGTCACGCACTCAGGGCTGGCTGGCTCAGCAGGGCAGCTCGAATGCCAAATTTGCAGTCGATTTTAACTCTCAAAAATATATATTTTTTAATTCCCATTTATGCAGCATACAAGAGTCAAGGGTGGAGATACTATCCACTCAGAAATTTATTTAAAAATAAAGGTTCTGTGTATCTCCTTTTAAGAACTAAGAAACTTACAATTTCAAAAGTTCAACCACGACAAGCCGTCATCAAATGGGCTTCCTTAGAACAGACACTGCATAAGTGAGGTCAGAAAATTTTGGAAAGTAAAAAAATTCCAAACAAATTGTATTTTTTTTATCCAGGTAATATCTTTATAGTGGATTTTTTCTTGACTATACTATACACACTACGTTTGAATGTATTTAAATGTATATATCAATATTTGCACTGTCCAAATTGTACACAAGTTGCCAGAAAATCTGATCTTTGCAACAGGAAATTGTAAAATTGCATAATATTCCCGAAAAATGTAATGGCGAGAGGTCACCGAGAGGTCACTTCTCAACCTCTCAGGGACATTCTGTGGGAAAAAGCTTGTGTTATGTATAAAACTCATGTACGAGCATAAATCCAGTTCATTATACATGTTCAATGTGCTAAACTTTGAGCAATTAACTAAAGCGAATTTTGTATGTAATTTTACCTGCCAAAACCAGGTGTAGCTCCCTGTGTATATTGCCATGAGCTTTATAAGCAGTGTAACCAGCTAAATTATGCTATTTTTGAACTGCCAGCATTTTTTAAAAATTCATTATCATAGATATCCTTAATTTAGGACAAAATGAGTAATAAGACAAGACCATTTTAGGCTTGCTTTAGGGCTGGCTTTTTTTATTCCAGATTTGGAAACCTTGGGCATGTGCAGAAATTTAACACATTAAAAGGGACTTTTGTGGCATTGCCAATTTTCCAATTGTTAGTAATGCCATAACCGACAACAAATAAATTGGACTAATGTTTAATTGCACACTTCTATACAACTGAGCTTATTCTGTTCACACAGCCATTTGTGCATTAAAACCAATTAGTAATCAAATGACATGTTATCCATATTACTTCCATACACACCATTTAATTGGCCATTATTTAGGCCTGATAAGAACTGCACTTATTAATACTTTTCCTCTATTTAACACATTCTTTCTGAACATTTGATAGCTATGTGGTTGACCATTTTCACCACTACTGGCTTGTAAACAAACTGTGAGCACATTTTGCAGCTGCATCAGGATCTAGCCCTGAGTCCCTGACTTGTCTCATTTAAAAAAAAAATCTCATGATCAAACTCAAAGACACATAGCTTAGGCAAATTTAAGTTTTGTAATTACAATATGTCATATTGTATATGATATACAGCACCAGTCAAACATTTGGACACAACTAAGTTCAGTCATAGGTTTTTCTGTATTTTGACTATGAGAGAACAATACTGAAGACATCAAAGCTATGAAATAACATGTAGAACATATGGAATAAGATGCGATTCATATTTTAGATTGTTCAAAGTAGCCAGCGTTTACCTTGATGATGCTTTGCACACTATTGGCATTATCATAACCAGCTTCATGATGTAGTCACCTGGAATGCTTTTCAATTAACGGGTGCCTTGTCAAAAGTTAATTAGTGGACTAGTTTCTTGCCTTCTTAATGCCTATCCCAGCTGACTATGGGTGAGAGGCGGGGTACACCCTGGACAAGTCACCAGATCATCGCAGGGCTGACACATAGAGACAAACAACCATTCACACTCACATTCACACCTACGATCAATTTAGAGCAACCAATTAGCCTAACCTGCATGTCTTTGGACTGTGGGAGAAACCGGAGCACCCGGAGGAAACCCATGCAGATACGGGGAGAACACGCAAACTCCACACAGAAAGGCCCCCGTCAGCCTTTCTCACCCTGCGCAAGGCAAGCACTTAAGTGCTTGTCAGTTGATCGGCCTTTTACTCAAGCATCTCCACTTCTGCCGGTCAAGGAACAGTTCCTCCTCCTCCACTTTCTTCAAGGTTGTTCCCCTTTTCTCCAGAGCCAGAGCTGTTTTGATGTTATCTGTACATCTTATCTGGGGCCTTCCCACTGGCCTGGGGACCCTCAGGTTTGTAGTGGTAGTACTTCAGTGGGAACCTGTTTTCATCCATTCTTCTCAAGTGGCCAAACCATTTCAGTTGTCCTTGCTCTATGAACTCTTCTATACCAAGTATGTTCAAGTCCTTCCTTATGTCATCATTCCTCACTCTGTCCATACGGGTCACCCCTTTTATGATTCTTAACACTCTCATTTCGGCAGCGATGAACTTACTTTTGGTTTTGGAGTTTAATGCCCAAGCTTCATGTCCATATGTGAGGATTGGTCTGAGTATGGAGGTGTATAAGATGGTTTTGACCCCCATCAGCCACTGGGCTCAAACCCAGAACCTTCTTGCTGTGCGGCGACAGTGCTAACCACTACACCACTGTGCCACACTAGATCATCAAACAGCAAATAATAAAAATACAGTAAATAGCCCTATTCCACAACTGCAGTAATCCATATGATGTCAAGAACCGCTCAACTAAGTAAAGAGAAATTACATCCATCATTACTTTAAAACATGAAGTGTCTTATAATTAATAAAAATAAAGAAAAACATTGAATTAGAAGGTGTGTGCAAACTTTTGATTGGTACTGTAGTATATATACAAATCATGCATTTGATGTAATTGCACTTGATTGTGAACAGTAACAGGTATTAGAGCAGCAGCGGTGTAATTTTAGCAGTAAAATAAAGCATGTTGTTTATACTCACCCATGACATTTAAATTCTAATGAATCTATTGATTCTATTTCCCAGAATAAGTGGTTCGATGTATTTCAAGCACTGTGGGAATGTCAACTAATCAGGATGTGGGGAAAAAACAACAACAAGATGGATGGTAAAGATACACAGACAGTAAAGATGTTAATAGTAAAAATATTTTAAACAGGATGAAGCCAATTCTAGTCATATGCACAAGACTACACTGGACCAAGTCTTGCTTAAATGGACCATTAACTCTTTGAAATTATTTTTGCTTGAAGTTAGGAGATGTGCGAGAATGATTTTTAATCTCAGTGCTTCCCACTCTTTAGGGAGTTCCTCCCTCAGTTACTTGTGTTGTCCTTTAAAATGAAATAAAACTGAAATAACATCTGTGCGCTGTCATACAGGGAATTCTCTTGTGACCAGCATAGAGCGCTTTCAGAGCCACAGTCCTGTAACAGTTTTTCTATGGAACAGATAGAAACCACTTTTTTGAATTACATAGCCGTCCTACAAGCCCTAATGTAGTAAACAAGTTATTAGTGTAAAGCAGTGAGGGTAGTGGGCATGTGCTTTCCTTGACTGCCATGCAATGGAGTAGTAAAGTGTCTCCTTCCCTCCACTAGCCTGGGGTGGTGCCTTGAGCAAGCACTAGCAACCCCTCACTCCCCCTGGTCAGGGTTATGACCGAAGACTGGACTCAGCAGACTGTGCGGAGGAGACCACCATCTGGTGGTTCAACAGGCAGGAAGGCGGACCCAGCAAAGTGTTTGTGGAGCGTGATCAGGGCACAGTGCAACACATAGAACACTGTTGGCCATCCATTGCATCCCGACCTAGCTCCAACCATCTTGATTCTGTCTTGCCCCTGGACCTAGTTAGGTCGGGATGAGACAGTGAGGCTGATGGTTGCACAACTCTCCCTCACTCTATTCCAAGTGATGACTTCAAATCAAATTCAAGTCCTGTGGCAATGGGCAAGTGGTGAAGAAGCAGGTGTGGAAACACTGGAAGCTGTAGTTATAAACAGCTCTGCTGGAACGAAGCAGCAGCAGAATTTGGCAGTCCCCTGGGTGTCTGAGCAGCCCTGTTTAGGATTCACTCTGTTCACCTCCATGGAAGAAGGAGCTAGAAAAGGCGCCCCAAACAAGGTGGGGATGCCACTCAGTGGTCGAAATACAACAAAAAAATAGTGAAGGTACTCAACCTTGACATGTGGACATACTTTCAAAGCCCCGATTGGCCTCATCAGTCACCTCTGGACCCACCCCCCCAAATTGAAGTCATGGTCATCTTCGATGCCGAAGGACAAACATCATCATCAGTGTAAAGCACGCTAACCATGACCAGGAAAAAGCATTTTTCCAAGAGAAATGAATGAACACGACACGTGATTCACTACTTAAGCACCCTTCTTCTACTGCATTTATTTATTTTTTGGCAAAACAGACAGCTCATGAAGATGTAAGCATCTCATCTCATCTCATTATCTCTAGCCGCTTTATCCTTCTACAGGGTCGCAGGCAAGCTGGAGCCTATCCCAGCTGACTACGGGCGAAAGGCGGGGTACACCCTGGACAAGTCGCCAGGTCATCACAGGGCTGACACATAGACACAGACAACCATTCACACTCACATTCACACCTACGGTCAATTTATGGCCCTTTTCCACTACCCTTTTTCAGCTCACTTCAGCTCGCTTCAGCTCACTTCAGCCCAACACGGCTCGCGTTTCGACTACCAAAAACCAGCACGACTCAGCTCGTTTCAGCCCTGCTTAGCCCCTAAAACTCGCACCGTTTTGGAGTGGGGCTGAAGCGAGCCAAACCGTGCCGACTGAGGTTGGGGGCGTGAGCAGACACTCCCCTGTGCACTGATTGGTGAGGAGGAGTGTCCTCACATGCCCACACACGCCCCGCGAGCGTGCTGGGATCTGTAAACACCGCAAACCCGGAAGAAGAAGAATTACGAATTACGAGAATTTCTGAAGCCTTATGCGCCTCGCCTCATCTATACGCTCTTGCCAGTATCTGTCCGCGTTGTCGGTGACAACAAGCCACAGCACTGAGACCAGCAACACTAACGACTCCATGTCCTCCATGTTTATTGTTTACTATTCGGGTCGTGAGACTACCGCTTAAAAGCTCACTGAATCAGTGACATACAGAGCATCGTGCACGAGTTCGCGGAGCGCAAGGCTCGTCGTATGCCCTTCAAATAATGCGCGCAGTAGGCTATTGATGTTTTATTATGAGCCATGTACAGTATGTCGCCTAATGTTTTTTTTTGTTTCTGAGTTACATGTTCGTTTGAAGGACTTAATGTACAAACTAACATAGTTGCACCCCGGAGTGTTGAAATTGGTAAACACAGTGCATTCAGTGAGGTTTGCACCGCCCTCCTTTTATTTCTGACTCTTCCTGTCAGCGTTGCAACCTCTGAGCGCTCATTCGTATGCCCTTCAAATAATGTGCGCAGTATAGGCTATTGATGTTTTATTATGAGCCATGTACAGTATCCTAATGTTTTTTGTTTCTGAGTTACATGTTCGTTTGAAGGACTTGATGTACTAAATAACATAGTTGCACCCGGTAGTGTTGAAATTGGTAAACACCGCAGTTGCGGACATTTTGTAGCCTAAAATGATGTTATGATAAGCTTTAATAAAGGGCCCGGTCATTTGCCCCGCCCCCGGCCCGGCTCTGACTTGTTCCGCCACTGTCACTGATGTCACTGTTTGCGCTGCTTAACGACATCACATGACGTCCACCCACTTTCGCTAACTCCACCCAATGTGTCCACCCACTTCCAGCCAGCACGGTTCAGCGCGGTTGTAGTCGAAATGCAACTCCAACAGCCCCGCTCAGCTCGACTCGGCACGGCACAGCCGCGTTTGTAGTGGAAAAGCGGCATTAGAGTCACCAGTCAACCTAACCTGCATGTCTTTGGACTGTGGGGGAAACCGGAGCACCTGGAGGAAACCCACGCAGACACGGGGAGAACATGCAAACTCCACACAGAAAGGCCCTCGCCGGCCCCGGGGCTCGAACCCAGGACCTTCTTGCTGTGAGGCGACAGCGCTAACCACTACACCACCGTGCCGCCCAAGATGTAAGCATCTAACAGCAAATTAGAACTAGGGCGGCATGGTGGTGTAGTGGTTAGCACTACACACACACCTCACAGCAAGAAGGTCCTGGGTTCGAGCCCAGTGGCCGATGGGGGCCTTTCTGTGTGGAGTTTGCATGTTCTCCCCGTGTCTGCATGGGTTTCCTCTGGGTGCTCCGGTTTCCCCCACAGTCCAAAGACATGCAGGGTAGGTTAACTGGTGGCTCTAAATTGTCCATAGGTGTGAATGTGAGAGTGAATGGTTGTTTGTTTCTATGTGTCAGCTCTGCGATGATCTGGCGACTTGTCCAGGGTGTACCCCGCCTCTCGCCCATAGTCAGCTGGGACAGGCTCCAGCTTGCCTGCGACCCTGCACAGGATAAGCAGTTACGGATAATGGATGGATGGATGGATAGATGGAAATCAGAACTACACCAGTGACTGTGGTAGGCAAATGTTTAATAATGGAGTCCCAGGCATGTATGATTCCAAGGAATCTTAATGGACTTTTCTCCAAGGGTACTTCATACAAGTCCATATTAACAAGAGTCTTCAAAGTATTTTAAGCATTTGCACAAGGTAAATGTTCAAATAAAGTATTATGAGGCACTTAATCAAAGACAAACAAAGAGACAGTGAAGTTGAACATCCCTATTATTTCTCACAAGGCTGCCCTTTAAAAGAGTTCACCTATCAGTTCATAACAGACATGCTTCCTCTCGCATATGGCCTCTCAGTACGACTGAGCCAGTGTGGCTGTGTATAAAAAGGTGTTATTCCAGGATTAAACAGATGATCCTTTATACTGAGCTTTAACTCACACAAATCCAGTGGCTCTTATTAGACATGGAGCATATTACACCCCGTTAATCTCCCAGAACCTCTCCAGCGTGGAAAACTCATCCACACTTATGCATAGGCTGGCGCTAAAAATGGTGCATATCGGATAACTTTTTTTTCCCCTTCCTACATTCTTTTGTTGCAAAGAATGTACAGCTCTGAGGAAGGCATTTTCACTATGCAAAGGTTGTGTGAGAAATAATTAGCAGTGTGTATTTGCATCATTAGCAGAGATTAACTGGTACAATGCTTACATATTTAGAAGAAGAAAGAGTTTCAATGACATGGCTGCATTTCTTTGTTGTGTGCTTTCCTCTGAATTGACAGAAAAAGAAAAAAGTCAGGATGTATTATATAGAGAAACAATAAGGACCTGTTTCTAATATTTGGATTAAAGTAAAGACTTTTTTTTTCTTTGCTTTACCTGTCACTAGACATGAAAAATATGAAGGTCTCTCATATCCATTTAGGAGATATATATACTTGACCCTGAAGCGCGGTTCTGACAAAGCATCACATGCCACTTGCAATAAACTAGCAGTACAAATTTTCATCATCTATCTTTTTTACAATCCCTTTTTCCCACAGCAGAGCATTTCATTTCTGAACCTGCTTTCACAGATAGCTAATACCCATAATCCTCTGGGCCTCTGGGCTTCACCAGGTGCGTTAGCACCTATTTGGTGCAGTCCGTAGCAGCAGCGCATGAAAAGCAGGTTCCTATAAGCATACTGTATCTGAATGATTGTTCAACATCACTATGTTTACATGGCGTTAGGTTTCTTCACCTCTTGCCCTCAGCCTCCAGAGAGCGATTACCCATCTCAAGACCAGTCCCCTCGCGTCACCCAGAGCTCTGGGGGTGAGTCGCAGAAAAAAGACAGGAACCCCATGAGTTCACAATCTTTTATTCGCAAGTCCCCCAATGAGACGAGAGAATACAGGGATTTTATATGTGTCTGTGTTATCTGTGTGGATGAAGTGACATCACTGTTTGATATCTGTCTATGTGTGTGTGTGTCTGTGTGGATATGCAGCTGTGGGTGTGGGTGTGGGTGAAACCTTGGATCAATCATGTCATAATGTTCTGTATACATTTCATATTAGCAGATGTTCTAACAGATATCAACATTTACGCACAACCTTAGGTCAGAGATAGCACAGTTCTGATAGAATGTTCCAAAAGATATCAATATTATGTCTCGAGCAATGTGTCTAGCTTAGACAGAAGGTCACTTCTTGAATGCCAGAGACAGAAGAATGTCTTCTTGGTCATTTTAAACAAAACAGAGGGTCACAGACTAAATCCTTTACAATTATTAAGAATAAATTCTTACAATTATTTATCCTTACAAAGAAATAAATCCTTACACATGGTGCTTAATAATCTATTTGACTGATCACTTGCATTTGAAAAAATAATAATCATCATCATTGCACACCTGCAATTGTAATGAATTCATTACAAGTCTTTGAATGTAAACAAAAGTACTAAGAACAACCTGTATGTTCATTGCATTCATCTGTTTTACAACACATTATTACCGCAGGTTCTTGCTTTAAAAAAAAAAACAGCTGTATGAAAATAAAGCTGAATCATGGCTAGTCAGTTTTAGCCAGATCACATAGCTACATCCTTTGAAGTACCTCACTTTTCAACTCTATGTATATATTGAAAAATGATTTACTTAAAACTTGATGCCCTTTCGATTTCATAAAATCGGTGAAATTTAGTTCCCTCTGAAATGTGGTCAATGTGATATACATTTATTTCTGTAATATCTCAAAAAACAGGCCATTCTGTGGCTGGGAAGTTATTTCATTTGAGGGGATTCCCTAGCAAATAATGTGCATGAAATCACTCGCTTCATGCAGTCAAGCAGACAGAGGAAGTCTGTGTGCGCATACGCAGGTTTACCTTCTTCTTCTTCTTCTTTTGGGTTTTATGGCAGCTGGCATCCACAGTGTTGCATTACTGCCATCTGGGTTTACCTTTGACCATGCACTGACAGTTACATCATTCTGTCGCTAAACAAACAGCTGATCACACCAAGGTGCTCGCTGACCGCTGATATTTATTAGTTTGGTCCTGGGTTTCCTTTTCTTCACAACATAACATATTTTCTTCTTGCTTTCTGTTACTGTAGTTGGTCTTTCACGTTTCATTCGCACCCTCATGTGGGATTTTCATTCATGTTTCATTCGCACACTCATTTTTCTCTCCTGTTTCAAATTTGTATCCCACAATGCCTTGTGTGAACGGGGAAAGCCCACCACGTGATGTGTGACGTAGTATCTTGAATTGGGTCATGGTGAAGCAGGAAAAAATAGTGGAGAATTTAGGGTCACGTGGCCCTAAATTCATTAATTGTTTGATGTTTAAAAATTATAATAATAAAATTGGAAGTCTGATTCAAATTCAGTAGCTTTTGGTCCACTAAACAAAAATAACTGGGTGTCGGAAAATTATTTTTATGACCTAAATTGAAAAATCTGAAAGACAGTCTACCTTTAAGGTTTAAAAGAAGCAGAAATGGAAGCTAAAGTTAGGAACAAATCTTATAACAATGAAACACAAGTTTCTCTGTAGGAGTCAGTTTCTATCTAGCTAATGTGACAGCTAGCTAGTTAAAATGTAGGTCCATAGTCACAATGATAATGGCTAGACATTATCCGACATAATAGGCTTAATGACTTTTAGTGAGGGAATGCAGGAGAAATGTTTCCTTTTAGCTTGTTTGATAAGTTAAATATCAAGCATAAAATAGAAATTAACTTTTTTTTTTCCAGGTCAGTTAGTGAGCTAGCTACTTATACTCTATCCATATTTTTTTTCCTTTACCTGATTTGTGAATAAAGCAGCTTCTAACTGAGGAGAGGCTTGTGCTGAGTCTGGTTGAGGCATGTTATAAAATCTAAGGGATATCTCAGGAAGTGAGGCAAGACGATCATCAGTTTTACCTTCCACTAAAAGCCCGAATGCTGTTTGGGGACATTTCAGAGAAGTTGCAATCCCTGAAAAGTGCAATACCAGCAAACCTTCAGCAGCTAAAG
Organism: Neoarius graeffei; assembly: GCF_027579695.1. Lineage (NCBI taxonomy): Eukaryota > Metazoa > Chordata > Actinopteri > Siluriformes > Ariidae > Neoarius > Neoarius graeffei. The sequence goes on from NC_083586.1 coordinate 40,397,579, forward strand.
TATCCTCCAGACACTGTCTGTGCTTTTCAAGCAGTTCAGCTTGAGGTGAAAATCATATTTTGTTTGGCAAATCTCTGTAAATGTGAATAATTCACCACAGAAATTCACTTATCTTTTTCTAGGACACATGGCTGAGTCACTTAACATCTTTGAAGTGGTAGAAAATCATCTCATGGAGAGACTCTCTAACCTTCACATTTCTAAAACAGGCATTCAGTTCACATAGCTATGTGTTTTTACTTCATAATGATGACTAAATTATATGTAATTATGTACATAAAGCTCATCTGCACTGGTTGCCAGAATAATATATGCTAATGGTGCTTCGAGAGATGACATATGTAAAATGTTTGCTCACTAATTAAGGGATATGGACAGAAGGTTTTCTGACATCTTGTGCTATGTTCTCTCAAGTAACTTATCAGATGAATGACAGAAGCTGACAATCTCATAAATGCGCATATCAGGGTTACTGACTCATACTGCAGCAAAGTGTCACAAAGTCACATTAGAACTTTCAAGAGCCTTTAGCATAATTTAATCTTTGGATTTCATGGTTCGTCTGTACTTCATCAACTGCTGTAGTACACTTGAGTACATACATTTTCAAGCAGCACTGCAGCGGATCCTATATTAAAAAAAATTATATATATATATATATATATATATATATATATATATATATATATATATATGGCGGTACGGTGGTGTAGTGGTTAGCACTGTCGCCTCACAGCAAGAAGGTCCTGGGCTTGAGCCCAGCGGCCGACAAGGGCCTTTCTGTGTGGAGTTTGCATGCTCTCCCCGTGTCCGCGTGGGTTTCCTCCAGGTGCTCCGGTTTCCCCCACAGTCCAAAGGCTAATTGGTGGTTCTAAATTGACCGTAGGTGTGAGTGTGAATGGTTGTCTGTGTCTATGTGTCAGCCCTGTGATGACCTGGCGACTTGTCCAGGGTGTACCTCGTCTCTCGCCCATAGTTAGCTGGGATAGGCTCCAGCTTGCCTGCGACCCTGTAGGACAGGATAAGCGGCTACAGATGATGGATATATACATACACTGATCAGCCATAAAATTAAAAACACTGACAGGTAAAGTGAATTACAGTACATTGATTATCTCACTACAATGGCATCTGAAAAGGGGTGGGATATATTAGGCAGCAAGACAACAGTCAGTTCTCAAAGTCGATGTGTTGGAAGCAGGAAAAATGGGCAAGCGTAAGGATCTCAGCAACTCTGACAAGGGCCAAATTGTGATGGCTAGATGACTGGGTCTGAGCATCTCCAAAATGGCACATCTTGTGGGGTGTTTCCAGTATGCAGTGGTTAGTACCTACCAAAAGTGGTCCATGGAAGGACAACCGGTGAACCAGTGACAGGATCATGGGTGTCAAAGGCACACTGACTCACATGGGGCATGAAGGCTAGCACATCCAGTCCCACAGAAGAGCTACTATAGCACAAACTGCTGAAAAAGTTAATGCTAGCTAAGACAGAAAAGTGTCCGCATTAACTTTATCAGCAGTTTGTGCTACAATCAATGGTCATAATGTTATGGCTGATCAGTGTGTGTGTGCGTGCGTGTATATATATATATATATATATATATATATCATTCTCATCTCATTATCTCAAGCCGCTTTATCCTTCTACAGGGTCACAGGCAAGCTGGAGCCTATCCCAGCTGACTACGGGCGAAAGGCGGGGTACACCCTGGACAAGTCGCCAGGTCATCACAGGGCTGACACATAGACACAGACAACCATTCACACTCACATTCACACCTACGGTCAATTTAGAGTCACCAGTTAACCTAACCTGCATGTCTTTGGACTGTGGGGGAAACCGGAGCACCCGGAGGAAACCCACGCGGACACGGGAAGAACATGCAAACTCCACACAGAAAGGCCCTCGCCGGCCCCGGGGCTCGAACCCAGGACCTTCTTGCTGTGAGGCGACAGCGCTAACCACTACACCACCGTGCCGCCCATATATATATATATATACACACACACACATACATTTTATATATCTCACACACACACACACACACACACACACACACACACACAGTGGTGCTTGAAAATTTGTGAACCCTTTAGAATTTTCTATATTTCTGCATAAATATGACCAAAACATCAGATTTTTACACAAGTCCTAAAAGTAGATAAAGAAAATCCAGTTAAACAAATGAGACAAAAATATTATACTTGGTCATTTATTTATTGAGGAAAATGATCCAATATTACATATCTGTGAGTGGCAAAAGTATGTGAAACTTTGCTTTCAGTTTCTCGTGTGACCCCCTTGTGCAGCAATAACTGCAACTAAATGTTTCCAGTAACTGTTGATCAGTCCTACACACCGGCTTGGAGGAATTTTAGCCCATTCCTCCATACAGAACAGCTTCAACTCTGGGATGTTGGTGGGTTTCCTCACATGAACTGATCGCTTCAGGTCCTTCCACAACATTTCGATTGGATTAAGGTCAGGACTTTGACTTGGCCATTCCAAAACATTAACTTTATTCTTCTTTAACCATTCTTTGGTAGAATGACTTGTGTGCTTAGGGTCATTGTCTTGCTGCATGACCCACCTTCTCTTGAGATTCAGTTCATGGACAGATGTCTTGACATTTTCCTTTAGAATTCGCTGGTATAATTCAGAATTCATTGTTCCATCAATGATAGCAAGCCATCCTGGCCCAAATGCACCAAAATAGGCCCAAACCATGATACTACCACCACCATGTTTCACAGATGGGATAAGGTTCTTATACTGGAATGCAGTGTTTCTCCTTTCTCCAAACATAATGCTTCTCATTTAAACCAAAAAGTTCTATTTTGGTCTCAATCGTCCACAAAGCATTTTTCCAATAGCTTTCTGGCTTGTCCACGTAATCTTTAGCAAACTGCAGACAAGCAGCAATGTTCTTTTTGGAGAGCAGTGGCTTTCTCCTTGCAACCCTGCCATGCACACCATTGTTGTTTAGTATTCTCCTGATGGTGGACTCATGAACAATAACATTAGCCAATGTGAGACAGGCCTTCAGTTGCTTAGAAGTTACTCTGTGGTCCTTTGTGACCTCGCCGACGATTACACGTCTTGCTCTTGGAGTGATCTTTGTTGGTCGACCACTCCTGGGGAGGGTAACAATGGTCTTGAATTTCCTCCATTTGTACACAATCTGTCTGACTGTGGATTGGTGGAGTCCAAACTCTTTAGAGATGGTTTTGTAACCTTTTCCAGCCTGATGAGCATCAACAACGCTTTTTCTGAGCTCCTCAGAAATCTCCTTTGTTTGTGCCATGATACATTTCCAAAAACATGTGTTGTGAAGATCAGACTTTGATAGATCCCTGTTCTTTAAATAAAACAGGGTGCCCACTCACACCTGATTGTCATCCCATTTACTGAAAACACCTGACTCTAATTTTAAGTTCAAATGAACTGCTAATCCTAGAGGTTCACATACTTTTGCCACTCACAGATATGTAATATTGGATCATTTTCCTCAATAAATAAATGACCAAGTATAATATTTTTGTCTCATTTGTTTAACTGGGTTTTCTTTATCTACTTTTAGGACTTGTGTGAAAATCTGATGATGTTTTAGGTCATATTTATGCAGAAATATAGAAAATTCTAAAGGGTTCACAAACTTTCATGCACCACTATAGCCCATGGTGATCTGAACTGTAGACAGTGATCCATCAGCTTCCAATTCATGGCAGGGCTGTGCCATGGTGGTTCCCAGATTGTTCCTGACCATCCAAACCAATTTCCTTTTGGCTGAGGGTGACAGTTTGGGTTTTCTTGAAGCAAAGTGTCTTGGCAAAGTGACTACACCTCACAATAACTTGGATACAATTGTTTGAACTGATCTTGGAATTTGCAGTTGTTTAGCAATGGCTCCAAGAGACATTCTGGAGTTGTGTATATCTGTGATCTTCTTTCTCAGACCTACACTGAGCTCCTTGGACTTTCCGATTTTACTGTGTTGGTTAATCCAATGAGTGCTGTCAACAAACTCTTTTTATGAAGGCACAGAGAAGCTACCTGCTGTAGTCAATCATGATCACTAACAGGAAATTAAGAGACCTCGGCCTTGGCAAGATAAGAGACATTTTGGAAGTTTCAGCACCTCTGAATGAATAATCTAACAGCAAGTATGTGAATTTTTGACACTGTCTGTATAATTTTGACCCTGTGTTGATTTCAGAAAACCCAAAGAAAATTAAAAATTGTTCACCAAATTCTAGTGTTTTTTTTAATTAAAGATGTATGCTGTACAATCATTCTGCCACAGAAAAAGAACAGTTCAAAGAAATTACTGAAAGCCCAAATATTGCCATGATATTCATATCCAAGATGACATTCATGTCACTGTACGTAAACTTCTGACCACAATTGTATCCATGTCTTCATTCATTCATTCCTTCCACCAACTTTGTTGGAAGAGGTTATGTTTTTTGTCTCCATTTGTTTGTTTGTCTGTTCCCAACATAACTCAAAAAGTAGTGAACAGATTTTGATGAAATTTTGAGGAAAGGTGGGCCATATGACAAGGGATAATTAGTTAGATTTTGGTGCAAATCCAGATATTTTTGTGAATTCAGGATTTTTTTTTTTTTTTGGTCTGTTCCCAGTGTAACTCAAAATGTCGTGAATGGATTTTGATGAAATTTGATGTACAGATTTTGTATTATCCTTGGTTCAAGTGATTTTATTTTGTTTTTGATAATATGTGGCTTTACGGAAGTATGCACGTATCCATGTGTCCTTCTTATTTATTTATAGCAAGTATTTCCACTCTTGTTTCAAATGTATTTCAGATAAAAAGGGATACTAGGAAATTCCTCATGTAAAGTCACCATAAGTGGTGATTCAACATGATAAATTTAATGTTGCATTATGTACATGCTCAGTAAACATGTCTAGCCATCTTTTACAGAGGCAGCCTGTCTATATAAATCCAACCAGGACCAATTTTATACCTTCAGAATTTTGTCAGTATAGAACAGGAACACAGTGCAGCACCTGATGGTGTGAGTCAATGTTAGAGTTGTCAATGGCTCTTATGGTGCATATTCTGGAGAAAAACAGAAAGAAATAAAGCCAGGAAATGAGGAATAACAGTATGTAAAGACTCTGTCACTAAATTCCTGGCCATCAAGGAATGGTTCTCCAGCCCATAATATGCACAAACTTCCCCACCCCTTGACATAATTTTAGGACTTTAGTCACCAACAGCTCACAATGAGTTAAATGTTAACCTTTTCAGTAAAAATCTCTCAAACAGATTTTGTTTTGGAGTAACTCCCTATTTCTGAGCTCCAGATGTTGTCAAGTGTCAATGCTGAAAATAGTTTAAAAAAAGACTTGTCCTCTTTGCCTCTGTATCTATCTCCACATTTCTTTCTGCACACATTGATGACTGCTATTGTCTTAAAGGGAAAAGGATAAGTGGCATTTCCCACCCACTGGTAAAGTAATAATAAAAGAAAGAAAAAAAGAAAAGGTGGATGAAATTTCTGAATGATAAACACAATAATCAATCCAAGAATGTCTGATAGGGCATCGCCCACCTGCACTTACTTCAAGGAATTCACTTCAGTGTAATTCTAATTGAGCAAGGTTAAAAAAAAAAGAGAATTATTTTGGATCAAGAGTCCTGCACTGGAATGCATAGATGGGGGTAAGGAACAACAACAATAATAATAATGGGGCGGCACGGTGGTGTAGTGGTTAGCGCTGTCGCCTCACAGCAAGAAGGTCCGGGTTCAAGCCCCGTGGTCAGCGAGGGCCTTTCTGTGCAGAGTTTGCATGTTCTCCCCGTGTCCGCGTGGGTTTCCTCCGGGTGCTCCGGTTTCCCCCACAGTCCAAAGAAATGCAGGTTAGGTTAACTGGTGACTCTAAATTGACCGTAGGTGTGAGTGTGAATGGTTGTCTGTGTCTATGTGTCAGCCCTGTGATGACCTGGCGACTTGTCCAGGGTGTACCCCGCCTTTCGCCCGTAGTCAGCTGGGATAGGCTCCAGTTTGCCTGCGACCCTGTAGAACAGGATAAAACAGCTAGAGATAATGATATGAGATGAATAATAATAATGAATTTTTGAAAACATGCTTTAATTTATAGAAATATATTTATAAAACATATACTATATTTTATAGCATCAGGTCTTTTTTGTTTAGTTTGTTTTGAAGTCTTTCATTTTCACCCTTCTTACCCGCTAGACACCATCTGTTCAACTTCACAATATGAATATGAATGCAGAGCATAAGTTTCAAATGCAAAAAACTGTCCATATGCTTTCAAACACACATATATATATATATACACAGTGGTGCTTGAAAGTTTGTGAACCCTTTAGAATTTTCTATATTTCTGCATAAATATGACCTAAAACATAATCATATTTTCACACAAGTCCTACAAGTAGATAAAGAGAACCCAGTTAAACAAATGAGACAAAAAATATTATACTTGCTCATTTATTTATTGAGGAAAATGATCCAATATTACATATCTGTGAGTGGCAAAAGTATGTGAACCTCTAGGATTAGCAGTTAATTTGAAGGTGAAATTAGAGTCAGGTGTTTTCAATCAATGGGATGACAATCAGGTGTGAGTGGGCACCCTGTTTTATTTAAAGAACAGGGATCTATCAAAGTCTGATCTTCACAACACATGTTTGTGGAAGTGTATCATGGCACGAACAAAGGAGATTTCTGAGGACCTCAGAAAACGCGTTGTTGATGCTCATCAGGCTGGAAAAGGTTACAAAACCATCTCTAAAGAGTTTGGACTCCACCAATCCACAGTCAGACAGATTGTGTACAAATGGAGAAAATTCAAGACCATTATTACCCTCCCCAGGAGTGGTCGACCAACAAAGATCACTCCAAGAGCAAAGCGTGTAACAGTCGGCGAGGTCACAAAGGACCCCAGGGTAACTTCTAAGCAAATGAAGGCCTCTCTCACATTGGCTAATGTGAATGTTCATGAGTCCACCATCAGGAGAACACTGAAAAACAATGGTGTGCATGGCAGGGTTGCAAGGAGAAAGCCACTGCTCTCCAAAAAGAACATTGCTGCTCATCTGCAGTTTGCTAAAGATCACATGGACAAGCCAGAAGGCTATTGGAAGAATGTTTTGTGGATGGATGAGACCAAAATAGAACTTTTTGGTTGAAATGAGAAGCGTGATGTTTGGAGAAAGGAAAACACTGCATTCCAGCATAAGAACCTTATCCCATCTGTGAAACATGGTGGTGGTAGTATCATGGTTTGGGCCTGTTTTGCTGCATCTGGGCCAGGACGGCTTGCCATCATTGACGGAACAATGAATTCTGAATTATACCAGCGAATTCTAAAGGAAAATGTCAGGACATCTGTCCATGAACTGAATCTCAAGAGAAGGTGGGTCATGCAGCAAGACAGTGACCCTAAGCACACAAGTTGTTCTACCAAAGAATGGTTAAAGAAGAATAAAGTTAATGTTTTGGAATGGCCAAGTCAAAGTCCTGACCTTAATCCAATGGAAATGTTGTGGAAGGACCTGAAGCGATCAGTTCATGTGAGGAAACCCACCAACATCCCAGAGTTGAAGCTGTTCTGTATGGAGGAACGGACTAAAATTCCTCCAAGCTGGTGTGCAGGACTGATCAACAGTTACCGGAAACGTTTAGTTGCAGTTATTGCTGCACAAGGGGGTCACACCAGATACTGAAAGCAAAGGTTCACATACTTTTGCCACTCACAGATATGGAATATTGGATCATTTTCCTCAATAAATAAATGACCAAGTATAATATTTTTGTCTCATTTGTTTAACTGGGTTCTCTTTATCTACTTTTAGGACTTGTGTGGAAATCTGATGATGTTTTAGGTCATATTTATGCAGAAATATAGAAAATTCTAAAGGGTTCACAAACTTTCAAGCACCACTGTATATATATATATATATATATATATATATATATATATATATATATATATATATAGTAAAAATTATCTTAAAAACCCAAGTCATTTAATGGGAACCTTAAAGGAGAACTGAAGGCAAATTTTTTATTATCAAAATTCTGACTGTGGATTGGTGGAGTCCAATCTCTTTAGAGATGGTTTTGTAATCTTTTCCAGCCTGATGAGCATCAACAACGCTTTTTCTGAGCTCCTCAGAAATCTCCTTTGTTCGTGCCATGATACATTTCCACAAACATGTGTTGTGAAGATCAGACTTTGATAGATCCCTGTTCTTTAAATAAAACAGGGTGCCCACTCACACCTGATTGTCATCCCATTGATTGAAAACACCTGACTCTAATTTTACCTTCAAATTAACTGCTAATCCTAGAGGTTCACATACTTTTGCCACTCACAGATATGTAATATTGGATCATTTTCCTCAATAAATAAATGAGCAAGTATAATATTTTTGTCTCATTTGTTTAACTGGGTTCTCTTTATCTACTTTTAGGACTTGTGTGAAAATCTGATGATGTTTTAGGTTATATTTATGCAGAAATATAGAAAATTCTAAAGGGTTCACAAACTTTCAAGCACCACTGTATTTTGTCACTGTCAAGTCAAGTCAACTTTATTGTCAAATATGCTATACATGCTCGACATACAGCACAGATGAAATTCAGTCCTCTCTGACCCACGGTGCAAACAGGCAATGCAATAAATAAAAATAAAATAACAAACAATATAAACAGCATAAACACTCTAGATAAGAAATAGACATGGACTAAACACTCACAGGTGTGTGTGTGTATATATATATATATATATATATATATATATATATATATATATATATACACACACACACACACACACACACACATTATATATATATATATATATATATATATATATATATATATATATAAATTGGAGCAAAAGGACATAAAATAAACAGTCAAGGGCACTTGAGGTATAGCAGGTAAACATGAAATAAGCAGTATAAACAATAAACTAACAGCTGTTAAAGTGAGGTTGTGCGGAATAGTGCAAATGAGTGAGGTAAAGTCAAATGTGCAGTCCCTGGGTTCAGTGTGTGAATGAATGTTGAGTGTGTGTGTGTGTGTGTGTGTTGGGTGGGGGGGGCTGTAAGGGTGACATGATGTCAGATGCTGAAGGGGGGGCAGGGGGGTGTACAGCCAGAATCTGTGGCAGGGGGCAGAGGGGGAGGAGGGGCAGAACAGGGAGGGAGTTGAGCCTCCTGACCACCTGGTGAAAGAAACTGCCCTTGAGCCTGCTGGTTTTGGCCCCGGAGAGTCCGCAGTCGCCTCCCCGACAGCAGCAGGCTGAAGAGGCTGCGAGATGGGTGGGTGGGGTCACCTGAAATCCTGATGGCTTTGCGGGTGAGGCGCAAGTTATAGATTTCCATAAGAGAAGGGAGAGAAACACCAATTATCCTCTCAGCTGCTCTCATGATGCACTGCAGAGTCTTGCAGCTGGACACGGTGCAGGCGCCGTACCACATGGTGATGCAGCTGGTCAGGATGTTCTCGATGGTGCCTCTGTAGAATGTGTGCATGATGGGGGCCGGGGCTCTTGCTCTCCTCAGTTTGCGGAGGAAGTACAGACGCTATTGGGCTTTTTTGATATGGTGATGTGGTGGTGTTGCTCCAGGACAGGTCTTCAGAGATGCGCACACCCAGAAACTTGGTGCTGCTCACCCTCTCTACTGCAGCACCATCGATAGTTAGTGGAGCATGCTGGGTGTGCGCTCTCCTGAAGTCCACAACAATCTCCTTCATCTTCTCCATGTTCAGGCGGAGATTGTTGTCCTTGCACCACATGGCCAAGCGGCTCACCTCACTCCTGTAGATTGTCTTATCGCCATTGTTGATGAGACCCACCACAGTCATGTCGTCCGCAAACTTAATGAAGAGGTTGGAGCTGGATGTTGGTGTGCAGTCGTGGGTCAGCAGAGTGAAGAGGAGGGGGTTCAGCACACATCCTTGGGGGGCCCCCGTGTTCAATGTGATGGTGCTGGAGGAGTTGCTGCCGACCCATACAGCCTGTGGTCTCCCCGTCAGGAAGTCCAGCAGCCAGTTGCACAGGGAGGTGTTGAGTCCCAGCTGGTCCAGTTTATGAATGAGCTGCTGAGGAATGATTGTGTTGAATGCTGAGCTAAAGTCTATGAACAGCATTCTGACATACAAGTCTTTTGTCTCCAGGTGGATGAGGGCTAAGTGGAGGGCAGTGGAGATGGCGTCATCGTTCGAACGGTTGGACTGATATGCAAACTGGAAAGGGTCCAGGGCGGGGGGGAGGGCAGACTTGATATGCCCCATGACTAGCTGCTCGAAGCACTTCATGAGGATGGGAGTGAGTGTGACAGGGCGGTAGTCATTGAAGCAGGAGGGAGACGGCTTCTTCGGGACCGGGATGATGGTGGTGGCTTTGAGGCACGTGGGGACAACAGCCTGGCTCAACAAGATGTTGAAGATGTCTGTAAAGACATCTGTGAGCTCTGCTATAGCACTCATAACTGCTATAGCAAGTTATGAGTGTCTGAAATATGCTATGTAATATATCAGTCCTTATGTCAAGGCAATGGCTGTAAATGAGATTCACTAAGACCTGTGCAAGACATCGTGGGACAGAAGTAAAACGTACAGGGGAAATCAAAGTGACCAACGTTGTCAAAAGACGTGCGCGCCCTCTTTCGAATGCTGATGTAATCAAGCCGGAAGTTTTGTTTATTTTGATAGCAATCAGGAAAGTTTGAAAAAAGTAGGCAGTAATCGTCATTTAAACTTGTTTTTGTGCAATATTTCGTTTGGAAAACAGTTTTCAAAATTGCACCACTGACACCTGGCTGACACCACATTTTGAAGTCTCATGAAGATCGCGTATCGCAGATAAGTGACGCCTGCTGTGGACCAAATGAACTAAATTCAACATGGCTAAAAACCGAATAGGCCGATAAGTATAATATTTAATTGCAATTAGTTGCCAAAATGAGTCACGGTCTAAGGTTACTAAAACCGAAAACGTAATTAAATAACACGTTAATTAAGAAATAAAGCAAGTTTAAAAATTCTCCAAAATACTCGAAAAACTTTTTTCAGATAGACTGGACAAATTCATTGAAAAACACAACCTCCTTACAGACAGTCAATATGGATTCAGAACGGACAGATCAACATCGATGGCACTAATGGAACTAATAGAGGAAATCACAAAATGTATAGACAATAAAAAAATAGCAATTGGAGTATTTGTGGACCTAAAAAAAGCATTCGATACTATTGATCATAGTATATTATTAAGTAAACTAGAAAAGTGTGGTGTTAGGGGAGTTGGGTGGAGCTGGCTGTCGAGCTATCTAAGAAACAGGCAACAGTTTGTGCAGATAGGTGACCATAAATCTGATTTCATGAACATTACATGCGGGGTACCACAGGGGTCAATATTAGGTCCGAAATTATTCATAATATACATCAATGACATATGTACAATTTCGCAAGAATTGAAATTTGTTTTGTTTGCAGATGACACCAATATTTTTTGTTCCGGTGAGAATTTGCAGCAGACTTTAGAGATAATCACAACTGAAATAAATAAACTAAAACTATGGTTTGACAAAAATAAATTATCATTAAATCTAAGCAAAACAAAGATTATGTTGTTTGGGAGACATAAAATAGATTGTAATGTAGAATTGATAATAGACAATACTAAGATAGAAATGGTACAGGAAATTAAATTTCTTGGTGTGATTTTGGATCCTAAAGTCTGCTGGAAACCTCATGTAGGATACGTACGAGCAAAACTGGCAAAGTGCTCGGCAATTCTGTGGAAAACAAAATATATTCTTGATTGTAAATCTTTGCATACTCTATATTACTCATTATTTTTGCCATATCTGACTTATTGTGTCGAAGTCTGGGGAAACACCTACAAAACCACTCTGCAGCCGATATGTACAATACAGAAAAGAGCAATAAGGACAATAAACAAAACAGGATACAGAGATCACACAAACCCACTATTCATAAAATCACACATGTTGAAATTTATGGATCTGGTCAAATTCAGAACAGCACAAATAATGTACAAAGCAAGAAATAATCTATTGCCAAAAAATATACAAGGAATGTTCAGTGAGAGAGAGGGGGGATATAATCTAAGGGGAGACCTAAATTTTAAAAAACCAAAGGTTCGAACAAATATGAAAAGCATGTGCGTATCGAGCTGTGGGGTGACTTTATGGAACAGACTGGAGACAGAAATAAAACAAAGTGCAAATATAAATCTGTTTAAAAAAAGGTACAAAAAAATATTTTTAAACAAGTATATTGCAGAGGAAATATGTTAATGGAGGATGATGAGGGATAAATAGAATAGGGTTGATTGTTATATTAGAACTAGCTTAGTATATGGTATATATTTATTTATGGGGATAGATATCTTCATATTTACAGGGATAAGTATGTAGTAGATATTTTTTTTTTTTTGTAATTATATATTTATATAGATAGTTATGTGTATATGTATATATATGTATATGGATATGGTATGTAGTATATATTTATTTTTGTAATTATATATTTATATGGATAATCATGAAGTGTATATGTGGTATATATTTTTATAAGTGTATTAATGTAGTTTGGATTTCGGGGTAGTTAAAAAGGGGTGGGAAATTAAAAAAAGTATTGTACTTCTTCCCACTCCTTTTTCGAACAATGTGCGGTGTATTGTAATGTATTAGCTCTTTATATTATTTTATTTATTCTTTTTTTGTCACTTTTTTCATTTTCTTTCTTTTGTATGTATAAATAGTTACATAAATTTTTATACATGTTCGAAATAAATACATTCATTCATTCATTCATTCATTCATTCATTCATTCAAAAATGACTTCAGTTCTGCTTTAATACATTAATTTTATTTTGATCACAATGGGTAGTTCCTTTTTTTATTTCCTTTTTTATCTGTCCCCCACTTAGTCTCTGAGACTATTTTTGAACAATTCAAGGTAACATCCATGTTTATGAAACCAATGCTGAACAATCAACCAATAATTGAATTTGCAGTAGAATTCAGATAGAATACAAATGCAATAAAATGCAACCCTGATTCCAAAAAAGTTGGGATGCTGTGTAAAATGTAAATAAAAACAGAATGCAATGATTTGCAACGCCTTTTCCATCTATATGCAATTGAATACAAAGACAAGATATTTAATGTTCAAACTGATAAACCTGACTGTTTTTTGTAAATATACACTCATTCTAAATTTGATGCCTGCAACATATTCCAAAAAAAAAAAAACTGGGACGGGGCAACAAAAGACTGGGAAACTTATGGAATGTTCCTAGTAAACTTCATAATTAGGATTTATTGGCAAATAGTTCAAGCTCACTGCCCATGCATAGTGCTCGGTTCATGAGATAGCTAATAAAAACACCATTAACTTGGCCATTAACATCATTCACCAGCAGTGTGGTATTTAATCATGAACACATTCAGTGTTTGGAGAAGACATTTCTCATGGAAGGGACTTGGATAGTGCTGATATCCAAAATGGTAGAAACGGACAGGTCGTCATTATGGACTGTGATGAGACAATAGGGGCATAATGAATGCAATGCTGTGCTGCTTATGTGCGATCTTCATAGCTGTACATTATTCAGGATCTGTATGGGTCTTTGCACCTTGCTAGACTGAGATGATTATTAATTACTATTAATTACTATTAAGTCTGATTAGAGGATTCAGAAAAAAAAAAGTCTCAATGAGGCTGTAGCTCATACTGGCCACTGTTGTTATGTGTGACTTTGAAATCCAATCAAACCTGTGGGAGGAGTAGCGATTTTTGTGAAATTGCATATGACCCCTGTGTAGCCACATGCATAGCAGGTGGTGCCACCTGGTGAACAATTTTTTTTGGACTATGTCTTTAGAGTCTTCTGGGTGAGTTTCAGTGAAAACATCCTCACAGTCTACGAACAGTAGTGTTTGGTGTGACGAGTCACCCAAAATTTTCAAATGCCATAAAATGTTAAATATCACAGGTAGCGCCACCGTCTTGACAACTTTTATCCATAACAACCTGGGGAACATTCCGTATGAGTTTGATCAAAACCTGATCACTCCTGTAGGAAGAGTAGCGATTTGCGTGAAATTGCACGTGACCCCTCTGTAGCCTCATCCATGGTAGGTGGTGCCACATGGTGAACAATTCTTGTTGGTATATGTCTTTAGAGTCTTCAGGGTGAGTTTCATTGAAAACATCCCAGCAGCTTATGAAGAGTAGTGTTTGGTGTGACGAGTCATCCAAAAATTTGAGATGCCCGTAAAATCGTAAATATGACAGGTGGTGCCACCATCTTGACAACTTTTATGCACACCCACCTGAGGAACATTGTATGTGAGTTTGATCAAAATCAAATCAATCCTGTAAGAGGAGTAGCAATTTTTGTAAATTGTGGACGGACGATGGGCAGCGCATGATCGCATAAGCATAGGCCGGATGAGCTGAAAGACCTGACAAGATACTGATATCAAAATCATAATTTTGATAGAGAATGCCTGAACTTAAAAAGCTACAATCATTTTCTTTATACTAACTTAAGTGCTTAATTTTGTCAATCATTTCATTTTAGTGACACCAAATATCTCTGGCAGATTTCAGTTGATGCATATAAACTGGTCTCCTTCATTGTTGAGATGGTTCAACAACTCTGCAAGATGTTTTTCTTTCTTTCTAGAAAAGTCTAATAGCACCTAAAGCTAAATCCAAAGCAATGCTGCGTATGCAAATCTTGCCTCTTGCACCTCCTCACTAGTGCACGTACAATAAGAAGACTTTGATGTGCATAAAACAGTAAACTAACAGATTATAGTCAGTGTGAAGGCCAAGCCCCCCTCTTTGAGGTTCACGGAGAGGTACTGCTAGGAGATGCTAATTTACTCCAAACTGAGTGGAGGACTCTCAGTTAAATATTCAAGTGCAACTCAGGAGACCTTATTCTGAAATTTTCCTGTTGTTTCTCTTCTTATGCTCCATATATTTACTCCTGTTATGTAGCACCCCTTGACTTTCTTGGTCAAAAAAAAAAAATCCCATCCCTCAGCTGGTTCAAAGTACAAGAGGCCTATCTTAGTCGTTTGCTAGTTTGTGAACAACTGAGATGGCCTTTCACATAAAAAGCTCTAACGATGTTGAGCTTTTATCCGAGACTTTCAGTTAGCTCAGGTAATTAGAAGGCAGAAAAAAAACTTAGAGAACCAAAAGTCATTGAGGCTGGATTCTCTGTTCTGCAACTTTCCACCATTATCCACCAGTGGCTCAATAGAGCTCTGACTGCAAACCATTGCCAAGCAGCCCTTCATTTTCACTGGCAGGCCAACACACAAAAGAGCAAAATAGAAATAAAGCAAATCGTACACTGAACTCAGGTTGACCTTTTATGCTGATCTGTGATCATCTTCAGAAGGCTGAAGATGTATGAAAGTTGCACTTTTTTTTTTTGGACACAGAGGCCACTTCTTTTCACCAACTAATCGACCGCTCACCAACTTTTTGAACTTTAAGGTCGCTTGTTAGCGTAAGGTTATGTATATAAAAAGACAAAATAATATGAATACTTTGTTTTCAGTCAAGTTATTCCAAAGTCTCCCTCTTGTAGAAATGTGATTTTTTTTTCTTAGATTTTGTGTTGATTTCCAAACACTACTCCACGACTCATCTCATCTCATCTCATCTCATTTCATCTCATCTCATCTCATTATCTCTAGCCGCTTTATCCTGTTCTACAGGGTCGCAGGCAAGCTGGAGCCTATCCCAGCTGACTACGGGCGAAAGGCGGGGTACACCCTGGACAAGTCGCCAGGTCATCACAGGGCTGACACATAGACATAGACAACCATTCACACTCACATTCACACCTACGGTCAATTTAGAGTCACCAGTTAACCTAACCTGCATGTCTTTGGACTGTGGGGGAAACCAGAGCACCCGGAGGAAACCCACGCGGACACGGGGAGAACATGCAAACTCCACACAGAAAGGCCCTCGCCGGCCACGGGGCTCGAACCCGGACCTTCTTGCTGTGAGGCGACAGCGCTAACCACTGCACCACCGTGCCGCCCTACTCCACGACTAATTTGATAATTTAATTGACATTACCATAAACTAAAGTATATTAAAATGGGATTAAAATTCAGCTAAATGGGGGGAATAGCATATTTGCTGATACTAGATATACTGAATCATAACTTGGCCATCTGGAGCCACACCCTTTTCACTAGCTTATGGAATTCGTTCATTTTCAGAAACCATGTTATTCTGATCTGGAACCTATCCCAAGAACACTGGATGGAACCATGAACACACTTTCATGCCTTGGGGCAATTTTGGGTAGCCACTCCATCTATTTCATGTTTTTGGAAGGAGGGAGGAAACCTGTGTGGACACACTTATCTCTGGGGTGGATAAATCAATTGCCTGGGCATCCTAGATGAGCAGATTTCATGTCTAGGGAATCTACACAAGGCTATTGATTCTACACAACATCCAAAGAAAGGAAACTGCTTCATATTGACCTGATATGTACAGTACTGTGCAAAAGTTTTAGGCACATGTAAATAAAATCATGAAATGGAATGTTTCAACATTAAAAAAAAAACTATAAACAGCAGTAAGCCATCATAAACGAAACAATATATGGTGTGAGATGACCCTTTGGTTTAAAAAAAAATAGTCTCAGGTACAATGAGTGCAATTTTATAAGGAAATGAGCTGTAGGTTTTACTGAGCAACTTACAGAACCAGCCACAGTTCTTCTGGACACTTTGACTGTCACACTTGTTTCTTAATTATGCACCAAAACCCAGTAGCCTTCATTATGTTTTCTTTTTTAATCTGAAAAGTGGTCTCTGATGTAATATGCCATGCAGATACAAACATTCCCTGTCTCCGAAATCACTCACTACTCACTATATAGTGGACTATACAGTGAGATCGCCATTTTGTAGTGCTGTCTGAATGTATAGTGAGAATTATTACACCCTATATAATGGACTCATAGTATCCCACAATGCACCATGAGAAGTAGTGTATAACCGATGCTAACCAAGTGTACTAACCAAGCTATACCATCATGCATTGCGGTCGTGCTGAAAGAAAAATGGCAGACGACAGAGAGGAGCAATTAAAAATAGTAAGAGAATAGAAAATAAGCTAAACTAGAATAAGACAGATGAAATGCAAGAATAAAAGTTAGAGTGCAGAGTGAGGAATTAATCAAAAGCCTCAAATTTGTTTTAATAAAACGCAGCAGCAAAGAAGATAGTATTCAGCCTTGATTTAAAAGAACTGAAAGATGCAGCAGACACAAAGTACTTTGTATTTATTAATGTGGGAAAGACGCTCAGTATAATATTTATTATCACAAAAATACATGCATGTATTTATTATTTTGGAAACCCACCAGCCACCTGATCTGGCATGTTTTAATTGTGCGACAGTAATGACGTAAATAACGTCGTGACAGAGTAGTGTCCGAAAGTGGGTTTTTTTTCTTCATTTTACCAATAAGCTCACTATATAGTCCTCTATATAGAATTCCCTAGCTAGTGAGTAGGGAATAGTGAATGAGTGAGTGATTTCAGACAGCCATGTTTTTCTGTCACATTTAATTTTGTCCTGGAAAATGAATGTTTGGAAGTCTAAAATGTTTTTGTACTGATTCAATAACGTAGAAGTCCATCCATCATCTGTAACCGCTTATCCTGTGCAGGGTCGCAGGCAAGCTGGAACCTATCCCAGCTGACTATGGGCGAGAGGCAGGGTACATCCTGGACAAGTTGCCAGATCATCACAGGGCTGACACATAGAGACAAACAACCATTCACACTCACATTCACACCTACGGTCAATTTAGAGCCACCAATTAGCCTAACCTGCATGTCTTTGGACTGTGAGGGAAACTGGAGCACCCAGAGGAAACCCACACAGACACGGGGAGAACATGCAAACTCCGCACAGAAAGACCCCCATCGGCCACTAGGTTTGAACCCAGAACCTTCTTGCTGTGAGGTGACAGTGCTAATCACTACACCACCGTTTCTGTGCAACTAGAACATGGGACACGGGCGAGACATTGGAGCTTTGACTTGCTCAGTAGACTAGCTGATATAACTTGAGTATAATACAAAAGTATACTTCTTAAGAATTGTTCCAAATCTAAGAAAATACAAAGTGATGTCTCAGGGACATACTGTATTTGCAATGAATTTGAAATCAGTTGCATGTTATTTGTATAGCACTTTTTAACAGCAGACATTCTCACAAAGCAGCTTTACTGAAACCCGGATTGAGCTTTAGATCCCTAATGAGCACACCTGAGGCAACAGTGGCGAAGAAAATCTCTCCGAGATGATATGAGAAGGAAACAGACACAAAAGAGATCCTATCCTCTTCTGGGTATCCTATCCTGAGTAGTAAGACTATAGTATACAGGTGAAGATGAAGAATGATGGAAGGATCAGGCAGCACCTGAGCAGTTTTACCTGATGCCTTTTACAAGTCCAGGCAGAAAAGCTTTATTTCTGTCTTTCACACACACACACACACACACACACACACACACACACACACACACACACACACACACACACAAAGCCTTTGGTACAATGGCATTCGTACAAGGTTAGTCAATGTTCAAGTAAAATGTGGATATGTAGCATATGGAGTGTAGTGACATTTCTAAGGATAGACTCAGACTTGGCTATGCATATGTAGAGTAAGACCTTTCGAATCACAGCAAGAACAAATTGAGATTATTTAATGCTAAAATAAGACCTCTGGCACATGTAAGCAGGGAATGAACATATGGTACATGCAATCTGTCCATTTCTACAGCATCTTAGCTCAGGATCTGAGATGTATATTATACAGATGGTGATATATGCACACATTTTTATAGGGCAATACATTACCTTTTACAGCAAACCTTGATCTAAAATCCAAAAATGCTAATGAGGTTAGGAATGGGCATGAATAGGAAAACATGAAACATGCATATTTCAAAACAGTCTTACACACAGTGTTAGCAACATCAGCATTTTTAGGTGTGACATTTCTTAATGTGGTGAAATTGAAAAAAAAAAAAAGAATAATTGCTCACCTTCTGATCATGGCTATAGGCCAGAGCCCAGTCCTCTTGTGAAGGGTGGAAAAGCAGACTCAAGACATAGAAACTGAGACGATATTTCTGGTAACTGGCCCCTTCGTCAGAGCTGATGAGGACACTGCTTTCAAACTCCGGATCTGTCAACACCATTACCTATCACAGAAAAAAAAAGGGGAATAAATATTTTCCAAAAATGATTTAAGGGTATTTAAAGGGCTGTACCTGGCATTTTGGTTCAACCGTATACATTTATTACCATTTATAACCCCTTTTATAACTGTATACATTAGGCCAGCTTCTCTAACCATGCCCTGATGGTTAGAGAAGCAACCTTGGGCCCAAAGGGCTGCTGGATCAATTCCCAGGACAGGCAAGAAAAATGTGAGGGGAGCTGGGTGAATGAACAGCACTTTCCCCTCCCTCTGTATCATGGCTGAAGTGCCCTTGAACAAAGCACCTAATCCCTAACTGCTCTCCAGGTGCTGTAGCATAGTTGCCCACTGCTCTGGGTATGTGCGTGTGCTCATTGCTCACTTGTGTGTGTTCACTGCTTCAGATGGGTTCAATGCAGAGGAGGAATTTCACTGTGCTTGAGTGTACATGTGACAAATAAAAGCTTCTTTTTCTATTACTAGGGGACACATTATTCTCTGACAGTGTTTTTTTTTTTTTTAATTGTTTTAAGATTTTGAGTTTGATTGCTTTAAGACTGTGAGTTTGAATCGCGGTAATGCCACTACCATCTATGGCGTTGAGCCAAGGAAGTAAAATTGCTCTCGGTTTGAAGGATAGCTTACTCTCCCCTGTCAATCAGAGTGAGACTAACCAATTGTGGGCTTCTCTGAACTCATGTATGTGGAAGAGGGCAAAACCCTAACCTGAGCTCTGATCTAAAGTGTGTGTAACATTGCTCTAAGATTTGTCTGAGGAAGCATGTGTTTGATCTCATGCACACAGGTTGTTAGCCATCATATGATGGTTTAAAGCTGGCTAGTGGATGTGAACTACAGTGCTCAGTGTAAATGAGTGCACCCTCTTTGAAAAGTAACATTTTAAACAATATCTCAATGAACACAAACAATTTCCAAACTGTTGATAAGACAAAGTTTAATATAACATCTGTTTAACTTATAACATGAAAGTAAGGTTAATAATATAACTTAGATTACACATTTTTTTCAGTTTTACTCAAATTAGGGTGGTGCAAAAATGAGTACACCCCACAACAAAAACTACTACATCTAGTACTTTGTATGGCCTCCATGATTTTTAACGACAGCACCAAGTCTTCTAGGCATGGAATGAACAAGTTGGCGACATTTTGCAACATCAATCTTTTTCCATTCTTCAACAATGACCTCTTTTAGTGACTGGATGCTGGATGGAGAGTGATGCTCAACTTGTCTCTTCAGAATTCCCCATAGGTGTTCGATTGGGTTCAGATCAGGAGACATACTTGGCCACTGAATCACTTTTACCCTGTTCTTCTTCAGAAATCCAACAGTGGCCTTAGATGTGTTTAGTCATGTTAGAAACATGCACAACGAGCAAGGGCACGGAGTGATGGTAGCATCTTCTTTCTCAGTATAGAGCAATACATCTGTGAATTCATGATGCCATCAATGAAATGCAGCTCCCCGACACCAGCAGCACTCATGCAGCTCCACATAAGGACACTGCCACCACCATGTTTCACTGTAGGCACCATGCATTTTTCTTTGCAGAGCCGTGCAAAGACCTTTGGAGGGGCAGGGGCTCAACATTCAAAAAAGGGCACTGGGAACAAATTTTTCACACAAGTTAACTTTATTCAAAACTAAATTTCAATTGCAACTGAACATTCTGTGTGTCTTGATAGAATATGTTGTGGACGTCGCCATTCAGCCTTAAGTTTTCGAAGCTGCTAGAATATGTTATTAACGCCGTCGTTCAAACTAAAGTTTCCGAATCTGCCACGTTAATGAAATGGATGGAGCAAACGGTTTAAATATAGCCTAGGCGGCTTCATTAAATGATAAACAACCCTACGCATTTACTGTTGTGTTCTAAGCTGCACAATATTGCATGTTCAGATAAGAAATGAAAGGAGACTTTCAGTGTGACCTTACCATGCCGTTCCTTGCACTGTCTCCCACTGTCAACCGCCTGCATGCGCTTTCTGCACGGAGGTTCACTGAATGCATGACGTCATGGATTGATGCCCGCATTTACATAGAAAAACATTATTTTATAAATCTATAATTTCATATATTATTGTCAAATTGTAGAGAATATTGATGTTGGAGCTAACTTATCTTTTACAAATATTAAAAAAAAAAAAAAAAAACAGTCCCTATGAAAAGGGCACTTTGGACAGCAAACAGAAAAGGGGCAGGGGCTAGAGCACCTGTAGCACCGGTTCATTGCACATGGGTGATTCTTTGTATTCCTCACCTTTGCGACGCCATACAGTTTTGAAGCCATCAGTTCCAAAAACATTTATCTTGGTCTCATCACTCCAGAGTATAGAGTCCCAGTAGTCTTCATCTTTGTCAGCATGGGCCCTGGCAAACTCTAGGTGGGCTTTGTGTCTGGGCTTTAGGAGAGGCTTCTTTCGTGGACGGCATCCATGCATGCCATTCTTCTGCAGTGTACGCCGTATTGTGTCACGGGAAATAGTCACCCCAGTTTGGCTTTCTATTTCTTTAGATAACTGCAGTGAACTTGCATGCCGATTTTCTTCAACCCTTCTCATCAGAAGGCGCTCCTGTCGAGGTGTTAACGTCCGTGGACAACCTGGACATCTCTGTGAGATGGTTGCAGTTCCATCTTTCTTAAATTTTTGTACCACTTTTGCTACAGTATTCTGACTGATAAGTAAAGCTTTGTGGATCTTCTTGTAGCCTTCACCTTTGTGGTGTAAAGAAATTATTTTCTTTGGGGAATTCTGAAGAGATAAGTTGAGCATCACTCTCCATCCAGCATCCAGTCACTAAAAGAGGTCATTGTTGAAGAATGGAAAAAGATTGATGTTGCAAAATGTCGCCAACTTGTTCATTCCATGCCTAGAAGACTTGGTGCTGTCATTAAAAATCATGGAGGCCATACAAAGTACTAGATGTAGTAGTTTTTGTTGTGGGGTGTACTCATTTTTGCACCACCCTAATTTGAGTAAAACTGAAAAAATGTGTAATCTAAGACCCCGTCCACACGTAGCCGGGTATCTGCTAAATCGAAGATATTTTTCTACGTTTTGGCCTGTCATCCACATGAAAACACATCAAAAACGAATATTTAAAAAAACTCCGGGCAAAGTGAAGATTTTTGAAAACTCCGTGTATGCCTTTTCATGTAGGCAGAGATAACCGGAGTTTTGCGTTTTAGAACGTCACAATCTGTGCCAAAAAAATGACAACAAATCTGCCCTGACGTCAAACGTGCGACCTTTGTTTACTGCAGAAGCCAGATTAAGCATGGACAAAGAGTAATGGGTCGGAGTAGTGCCTTGAAAGTGTTAATTATTGTGCAGGTGCTATTTACATGTTTAATTTTAGAAGCCCAACTACTGACAAGATTCCCAATCAACGTTTTCTTGCGTCTTTTGAAGTTTATACTCCAAAATTGTGTTTAGAAGCAATTCTGTCTCCGAGTCTGTCCAGACGAATGAGCTTGGCGTCATGTTTTATGTTTAGGTGGAAGTGACGCCAACAGAGGGCTATTCTGATGTGATTAGGGGGTAAGATTTGGGGAAATAATGCCATCTACAGGTTTGGAATGCTTATGAATGTGATTGAAAACGCAGATGTTCGGTTATGTGTGGAAGGGATTTTTTTCGAAGACGAGGTGGTATGGATAAAACATTTTTATAAACGGAGGGGGGGGGGGGGAATGGTCGGTTTTAAAAATACCCGGCTACGTGTGTACATGGCATAAGTTATATTATTAACCTTACTTTCACGTTATAAGTTAAACAGATGTTATATTAAACTTTGTCTTGTCAACATTTTGGAAATTGTGTTCATTGAGATATTGTTTAAAATGTTACTTTTCAAAGGGGTTGTACTCATTTACGCTGAGCACTGTATCAGATGACCAAATTGGGGGGGGGGTGTTTCAATATCCGTCAGCTGTCCATCGCTAGCGATGATGGCTGCTTCATTCATCATCGCTGCCACTTGTATACAAGTATGGCGGCTGAATGGATTAATGGAACAGAGGTTCAGCTATGACCAATCTGTTGATCGTCTCGACACCATTGGGCAGTGGCCTTCCTATGCTCACGACGCGCGGATTCTTCAATAAGTCTGGTTTTCTCAAAGTGAAAAACACCATCGCGGGTTATGTTTTTCCAAACATGCCGATCCATTGCTAGTTGATCCCACATGTTAGGATTGATTCCACATTTCAGCAGGGAGGACTTTAGAAGGTCCTTTTGCCTTTTCTTTGGCTGCTTCATGGGGATGCGCAGAAACGCAGATGGGCCACGAGGTCTGCACCAGAGCGCACCAGACTTATTCTCCTTTCCTACTGAAGCACCTTGCACAGTAAGGTAAGACAAATGATGTCGTGCCCCCATTGCATTGTCTCTCTGGACCTCTAGACCTGATGCCAAGTGGTGCACAAAAGTGCCACAGACCTGACGGGTATGGAAGTTGCCCTGCAGTGACAACTGACTTGCTGAGTGACGCCATCCATTAGCCATTTGAGTGGTTCTTCCGCATGCCATCTTGTGGTGTGCCATTGATCCTGTTGGATTCATCTGCCACATTGCACCGAAAAGCACCCTGCCACCAGTGCCTTATTGGTGATGTACTATTTAACCCATAGCTGGAGCCCAGGTAGGTGCTACCACTCTGGGTCAGAGCGGACCTGGGAGCAATGATGATTAAGGGGTAACTCCACTTTCCCCAATACTCAAGTCCTCCTGGACCTGAGACTCACCACGTTTTGCAGTTTAAAGTCATACCCAGGACTAATTCGATATCCAGGATGAATATGAAATAGAGGTGGTCATGACGAGATTTATTTATATAAAAGTAAGTGTAAATAAACAGGGCTTTGGTATTTCCTGCTATTACAGTCTGCACACATTCTGGCACATCACAGGCAAACATTTTTATGTTATTTTTAACTAATATTCACTGACGTGAGATGATATTAGCATTAAATATTACCAATTATTACCTTATTGCTACATCCAATGCACTTAATAAACTGAATCTTGCAGTGAAACTGAGAGTAAAGTTCAGCTTCACTGAATTAATGAGAGCTTATGTGTGTGTGTGTGTGTGTGTGTGTGTGTGTGTGAGTGAGAGAGAGAGAGAGACTATACAGAAACGTGACAAACAAATGTAAGATTTAGTTAAGTTTGCATTTTAGATTTTTGACACCACACTCCATGGAGAAAAAAAAATCTGATTAACAAGCAGTTATAGACATGCTTAAATTGTCTTTATCTGCTGGGATTATACCATTTATTCATTATTAAGGGTTTTACTGCTGGGATTATACAATTTATTAGCTATTAAAGGCTTCCTCTGCTGGAATTATACCATTCATTAGTTATTAAGGGCTTTCTCTGTTGGTATGATATCATTCACTAGTTTTTCCAGTTGTCTCAAACTATAAATTTGAGTAATCTTAAAATGCAGGCTTTGTTGGGCTGTAAATTAAAATGTCAGTACTTTATTTTTGCTGGTTGGAATGTCAAATCTTTGATGCCTCATATATCTTCAACCCTGATCTTCACCTAGATAGAACTTTGTAATCCTTAGCAAATTCACAAGAATGGAAATATACAGAGAAAATTCATGGGAGATCACAGGTTGGACTTACAGGCATTAAGAAAGACTTGAAAGAAAGCCTTGGCTTTTAACCACCCACTGATTTGTGAAAATTTAGCATCTGGAGTTTGCTGCCTGCTAGCTCAGTCTAAATAAACATAATTACATGAGTCGTTTCATTTCCATGGGTTGACTTGTTTTGCTCCTTAATGAACCCACTTCCTTCATTTCAGTGCCTTGCACCTTCTTCCACTATATCATTCTTAGCAAGGTCCACACAGTTTCTCCTTTCATCCCCAGAGTCGAACCCATTTCATAAGGTCACTTCTAGCAACCCAAGTGGAGTTTGAGTGGCATTGATTTGGGATCAGTGTCCATTGCCAAGCTTATTAAAAAAAAAAAAAAAAACTTGCACTGGAGATCAGAAGGAAACATTGATCTTTTGTAAACCCTTGCGAGATGACAGATTAGGTTGCTTCTGATCCACTGTTGGTCTTTACTGTCAATATGAGTTGAACTTAGTTATCCCTGATATTTAAAGGATAAGACAGCCACCTATGATTGCTCCTATAGGAAAGGTCATTTCATGTGGAATTGATTCGATCTAGTGCGACCAACCATGTGGCTCTCGCAGAGTCACTCAGCTTATCTGAACAGTGAGAATGAATGTTTTAATGAACTGGGCTGTCTGGGTTTGATGCGCAAATTGATAAGCACACACCAATCATCATGAAGGCAAATGGAGGATGTCGCTTACATCTTTTCAAGCAGGTAATATCAGCTTAGACTCATAATATGGTGAAGAGAGATGGGTAGAAAAGGAGGGAGGTGAAGTTATAAAGCCGCCAGTTCCATTATGGTTCATTACTTGCACAATAGTACTACTTGGGTTTGCTTGAGGATATATGTATCATTAATGATTCTCTTGCCAGAATAATAAACATATCTCAGACTAATGAGGACCGAGCTGGAAAAAAAGACTTAACTGCCTAATGTAACAGGCGAAAGTAGGTAGATACCTAGCTCTGATTATAATTAAAATATAGAAGCTATATTGTCAGCCAGACTGTATTTTTCACTGCCTAGTCAAGCTTTACCCACTCAACTGAATTGGAGAATTGGAGAAAAAAAAGAGGGAATGCATTTGTCACTGACAAACATCCAACCCCTTTTTCCCTAAGCTTTAACTACGAATCCCCCCAGGCAGTGATTTAGATAAATTGTTTTTCATTAAGTGCTAATAAACAGCCAGGCGAATCACAGCCAGGATTTGCACATGCTGAGACTTTTCCAATTTTACCATTCATTACAGGCTTGAGGAGATGGCACAGGCCCCCCTCCTGGTTTCCACTATCTCCATAGTTTGTCAGATGCAATTTGCCAGGTTTAAGGGGCTAATCATTTTCTATAGGATTGTTTTAAGGAAAAGCATTTATTATGGAAGGGAAATTACTTTTGACCTTGGATTCATGAGGATGATATTGAAGTTTTATTTAAGTGAACCAGAGAATTTGGAGATGTTCAAGGAAGTTTGTCTTGCAACAAGGAAACAATTTTGCACTTGGCAATATATTGGGGTCTCAGTACTTGACTCAGAACTCTGGAGGTGTTTAAAAAAACGAGCATAAAATGTAATATAATTTGTGCAAGCTATATATATTACACACAGGGTCTTGCAAAAGTATTCATCCCCCTTGGTGTTTGTCCAGTTTTGTCACATTCCAAGCTGGAATGAAAATGGATTTTGGGGGGTTAGCACCATTTGAGTTACACAAAATGCCTACCACTTTAAATGTGCAAATTGTTGTTTTATTGTCACACAAACAATAATTAAGATGAAAAAAAAATCTGGAGTGTGCATAGGTATTCACCCCCTTTTGTATCAAACTCCTAAATAAGAGCTGGTCCAACCAATTCACTTCATAAGTCACATAATTAGTTGATTAAGATCCACCTGTGTGCAATCAATGTGTCACATGATGTCTGTAAAAATCAACCTGTTCTGGAAGGACTCTGACTCTGCAACACTACTAAGTAAGCAACAAGAAAACCAAGGAACACTCCAAACAGGTGAGAGACAAAGTTGTGAAGAAGTATGGATCAGGGTTGGGTTATAAATAATATCCCAAACGTTGAATATCCCAAGGAGCACCATTAAATCCATTATAGCAAAATGGAAAGAATATGGTACCACTACAAACCTGACAAGAGAAGGTCGCCCACCAAAATTCACAGACTGGGCAAGGAGGGCATTAATCAGAGATGCAACAAAGACACCAAAGGTAACACTGAAGGAGCTGCAAAAATCCACAGCAAAGATGGGAGTATCTGTCCACAGGACCACTTTAAGCCGTACACTCCACAGAGCAGGGCTTTATGGAAGAATGGCCAGAAAAAAAGCTATTGTTTAAGAAAACATGTTTGGAGTTTGCCCAACAGCATGTGGCAGACTCCCCAAACACATGGAAGAAGATTCTCTGGTCAGATGACACTAAAATTGATCTTTTTGGCCATCATGGGAAACGTCATGTGTGGCGCAAACCCAACACCCTAAGAACACCATTCCTACAGTGAAGCATGGTGGTGGCAGCACCATGCTGTGGGGATATTTTTCATCTGCAGGGACAAGCTGGTCAGGACTGAAGGAAAGATGGATGGCACTAAATGCAGGGCAATTCTGGAGGAAAACCTGTTTGAGTCAGCCAGAGGTTTGAGAGACTAGGACGAAGGTTCATGTTCCAGCAGAACAATGACCCTAAACATACTGCTAAAGCTACACTGGAGAAGTTTTGCCTTGAGGAATGGGAAAAAAAACACCAGTGGCTAGATGTGCTAAGCTAATAGAGACATACCCCAAGAGACTTGCAGCTGTAATTGCAATAAAAGGTGGCTCTACAAAGTATTGATTTTTTATTTTTTTTGGGGGGTGGGGAGTTGAGTACCTATGCACACTCCAGATTTCTGTTTTTTTATCTTATTGTTTGCATCACAATAAAACAACAATTCTCACCTTTAAAATTGTAGGCATGTTGTGTAAATCAAATGGTGCCAACACCCCAAAAATGCATTTTAATTCCAGCTTCTAATGTCACAAAACAGGACAAACACCAAGGGGGATGAATACTTCTACATGACACATATGTCCTTTTTTTGGTGATTGGGCAAGAATAACAATACCAAGTCTCTTCCTGTACTATTGAACACAAGAGGGATCTTGGTTCCACATGCTAAACTCCTTTATATTCTTGGGTTTGTGCATGTAGACTTCCATTTCTATGTTAATTTGGGAATAAGTTTGGCTTTTCCTCTTATTGAAAACTCTATGGCCAAGTTTGAACCTCCTGGCAAATGCAACCAGGTTTAGGGGTTAAACATCCTGGTAATTTGTAGACTTCATGATGCATCAATCTTCACAAAAACACCTAAACCACCAGCCACAAAAAAAGCCCCAAAGCAATCAAGGCTCCACCTTCACATTTTCCAGTGGGGATTGTAGTTATGCTTTAAGAAGGGACTTCTTTTGCAACATTTCCAAACATTTCCAGTAAGTCTGTGCCCAATTTAGCATCCAAGTCCTGTTCTTGGCTGACAGGAGTGGAACCCGATGTGGTCTTCTGCTGTTGTAGCCCATCCACCTCAAGATTTGGCATGTTGTGCATTCTGAGATTCTCTTCTTCCCACATTTGGAAATTGCCATGTAAAGGTGGATGACAGATATAATTGCAGGAAGATTGTTAATTTAAAAATGGGCAGGCAAGCAGTTCAAAAACCTAAGACAAAGGCAGGGTTTTGGAACGGGCAATGGTCAAGCAAGGCACAAACAGAATATCAGAGGTAATACAATACAGGATTGAGAAAAAAAAAAGAAGTCAAGAACCAGAGTAGCTAAACAATACAGGAAAGGCTTAGTAATGTGAGATACTAGGTACAGTGCATATACTCACCAAGTCTGTGTTTATAGATAGTCCTTATAAGCACATGCTGTGATTGAGTTTTAATTCAGAACAGATGCATGACAATTAGCCCTAAAGGAACTATGCATGCATTGTAGTCTGTGGCGCACGCTGCACGCTCAGAGCGCCAATGTGCATGGACATGACATAAATGAGTAGTTATTTGTGATACTGAAGCCTTCCTGCCAGCTTGACCCAGTCTGACCATTATCTTCTGACCTCTTTCAGAACCTTCAAAAATGATGTTTTTTGTAATTCCCCACTATTCTGTTGGAACTCTAGAAACTGTTGTACATGCAGATCCCAGGAGGTCAGCAGCTCCTGAGATAATCACACCAGTCCATTAAACATATACAACCCCAATTCCAAAAAAGTTGGGACAAAAGTAAAAATTGTAAATAAAAACGGAATGCAATAATTTACAAATCTCAAAAACTGATATTGTATTCACAGTAGAACATAGACAAGATATCAAATGTCAAAAGTGAGACATTTTGAAATTTCATGCCAAATATTGGCTCATTTGAAATTTCATGACAGCAACACATCTCAAAAAAGTTGGGACAAGGGGAATAAGAGGCTGGAAAAGTTAAAGGTACAAAAAAGGAACAGCTGGAGGACCAAATTGCAACTCATTAGGTCAATTGGCAAGAGGTAATTAACATGACTGGGTATAAAAAGAGCATCTTGGAGTGGCAGCGGCTCTCAGAAGTAAAGATGGGAAGAGGATCACCAATCCCCCTAATTCTGTGCCGACAAATAGTGGAGCAATATCAGAAAGGAGTTCAACAGTGTAAAATTGCAAAGAGTTTGAACATATCATCTACAGTGCATAATATCATCAAACAATTCAGAGAATCTGGAAGAATCTCTGTACGTAAGGGTCAAGGCCGGAAAACCATACTGGGTGCCCGTGATCTTCAGGCCCTTAGACAGCACTGCATCACATACAGGCATGCTTCTGTATTGAAAAATCACAAAATGGACTCAGGAATATTTCCAGAGAACATTATTTGTGAACACAATTCACCGTGCCATCCGCTGTTGCCAGCTAAAACTCTATAGTTCAAAGAAGAAGCCGTATCTAAACATGATCCAGAAGCGCAGACGTCTTCTCTGGGCCAAGGCTAATTTAAAATGGACTGTGGCAAAGTGGAAAACTGTTCTGTGGTCAAACGAATCAAAATTTGAAGTTCTTTATGGAAATCAGGGACGCCGTGTCATTCGGACTAAAAAGGAGAAGGACGACCCAAGTTGTTATCAGCGCTCAGTTCAGAAGCCTGCATCTCTGATGGTATGGGGTTGCATTAGTGCATGTGGCATGGGCAGCTTACACCATCAATGCTGAAAGTTATATCCAGGTTCTAGAGCAACATATGCTCCCATCCAGATGACGTCTCTTTCAGGGAAGACCTTGCATTTTCCAACATGACAATGCCAAACCACATATTGCATCAATTACAGCATCATGGCTGCGTAGAAGAAGGGTCCAGGTACTGAACTGGCCAGCCTGCAGTCCAGATCTTTCACCCATAGAAAACATTTGGCACATCATAAAACGGAAGATACGACAAAAAAGACGTAAGACAGTTGAGCAACTAGAATCCTACATTAGACAAGAATGGGTTAACATTCCTATCCCTAAACTTGAGCAACTTGTCTCCTCAGTCCCCAGACGTTTACAGACTGTTGTAAAGAGAAAAGGGGATGTCTCACAGTGGTAAACATGGCCTTGTCCCAACTTTTTTGAGATGTGTTGTTGTCCTGAAATTTAAAATCACCTAATTTTTCTCTTTAAATGATATATTTTCTCAGTTTAAACGTTTGATATGTCATCTATGTTCTATTCTGAATAAAATATGGAATTTTGAAACTTCCACATCATTGCATTCCATTTTTATTTACAATTTGTACTTTGTCCCAACGTTTTTGGAATCGGGGTTGTACACAAATTTCTGAAAAAGTTAATGCCGACACCTTTCTGTTTTAGCCCGCATTAACTTTTTCAGCGGTGTGTGCTACAGTAGCTCTTCTGTGGGACTGGACCATATGGGCTAGACTTTGTGCCCCATGCGACACCCATGACCCTGTCACTGGTTCACCAGTTGTCCTTCCATGGACCACTTTTGGTAGGTACTAACCACTGCATATCGGGAACACCCCACAAGATGCACCATTTTGGAGATGCTCAGACCCAGTCACCTAGCCATCACAATTTGGCCCTTGTCAAAGTCGCTCAGATCCTCACACTTGCCCATTTTTCCTGCTTCCAACACATCAACTCCAAGAACTGAGTGTTCTCTTGCTGTCTAATATATCCCACCCCTTGACAGGTGCCATTGTAATGAGATAATCAATGTTATTCACTTCACTTGTCAGTGGTCATAATGTTATATCTGATCGGTGTACGCCACATTCATAAAACTGATTTTTTTTAATCAAAATTTGACCTGGAGACCAGACCATAAATCACATAAATAAGGCCAATATGTTGATGACTGGTTTGTTGTTGTTGTTGTTGTTATTGTTACCTGTGCATGATAATCATGGACAAATGTGTCTTTGTGGGACCAAAAGGATCAATGAAGCATGAGAGATAAACACAATGTTTTTAGCAGAAGCTCTCAGCAGTAAGCTGCAACAGTTTAATCTATATCCTGTAAATACTGACCCCAAGGGTCAGAATAGCAAACACTAGTTCTACCTGCCTGGAAAGGGGGGGGACTCAGTGTGAAATTAATCGTGTCAAACATGATCAATTGCTTTTGTTTGGAAAAGACTAACAGTCAAGTGGGAGCAGAATAATGCTTGGTAGCAATGCCTTTTTTTTAAACACATTGTTAACATGGTTAACACATTGTGTGGAAAGCATTAATTACATCAACTGGAGCAAAACAACATAAAGGATCCATTCATTGGTCAACAAGCTTGCATGAATACTGTGACATAGTCCTAAGTGGGTTAATCTAAACTGGAAGAAAAAAAAATTGATAAGGAGCCAATGGCCATTTGTTTTCAGGCACAGGACTCTTAAAAAGACTTGGCTCATGTTTCTGCAGAATTACTCCCATGACTCTGTCCCAACTTGGCCTCAAAGTCGGGAGTATACTTCGTAAATCAAATGCTTCTCACAGCTCTTGTTAGTCTTTTCTATTTTAATTGCTGTCTTAGAGAGCCAAGGCTACTTTAGCCCTGACGGAAAGGCTTACATGCTCATCTGAGATCACGGGATGAGACCACGTTATTAGCCACTACACACATTCCCACTGAAGCCTTAATTCTCTTATTGGGCTGCCAGACCTCTCGTCAGACATCTCTTGCTGTCTTTGTGATGAAAAGAGAGAAAACCCGAACAAGAAATTGGAGGCCAGGGTAGTGCTTTGGTAAAGCATAGCAGACTCGAATAATGAGATGAGAAGTGGAGATTACTGAGTCTCTGAGTTGTCCAATTCCAGGCAATACGTTCAGAAAAAAATATATATATATGAAAGAAGATTTTATTCAGCACTTGACAATAGGACACCTGATTAGTGCCTTAACTTGCTGTCCAACCTGTGTCAAACCATTTCCTTTTTAATGACTGTTTATTGTGGTTTTTAAATCAAAACTCAAACATACTATTACAAATTATCATTTTAATCTGTGTGGTTGTGTCATGCAAGTTTTTCTTATTATTATTTATATATGCATGGACCTCCCTGCTTTCTGCTTAACTCTAGACAAGGAGGTCAGATACTGCTCATGAAAAGTTCATAATGTGTCTGAAAGTACAGTTGGGAATTTTCCAGAAATTAAGTGGAAACTGCTTTATGGACACAGCAGCAGCACTGTGGTGCAGTAGGTAGCGTTAATACCTCATAAGTCCAGGGTCTGGGGTTTGATCCTGAGTGCTGGGATATGCCTATACACTGGTAGATATATGTATTCATTTTTTTTTCCTTTCTCCATATCAGAACCATAAGATGTATGCGTGAGAATAATATTTTCCAGTGTTATTGCATGATAAAAGAATGGCCACTGTGAAATCTGAGCTATCATATCACTCTGGGCAGTATGCCAGCAGAGATGAGACATCTCTGTTTGACAAACAAGTCATTAACCTTTGAGCTTGTTACGGGTTGCAGACACGTTTAAATGTTATTCGAAGGGAGCTTCGTCTCTCTGTCAAACCTGCTGCTGTTGATTAGCCCATCCTTTAACCTTCCAAAGCAATCTGGCCTTTCAATTGATGAGAGGAAAAGTTGGGCATGAGGTGTCTAATGTCATCAAGTTCAGAAATAACTAAGGTAGTATTTTTTTTTAGTTTAGGAATGAATAGTGAACACTTTTGTGAAAAGAAGATGTACGAATCATAACTCACAAACTGGATACAGTGGTGCTTGAAAGTTTGTGAACCTGTCAGAATGCAGGCACTTATGGATGTAAATGCAGAGGGGAGCGGGGAAGCAGACGGTCGATGAAGTCAAAACGATAGACAAGAATCGAGGTCAGGAAACAAGCAAGGGTCGGTCAATCGGCAAACAACGTAGAGGAGATGAGACAAAGAGCATAAACGAAGGAAAGCTAGCAAAGGTCAGAAACTAGAGAGGCAGATAGAGAAATACAAGGCTTGGTATGAACTGGGTAGACACAGAACGATACTTCATGTTGGAGTGGAGTGTGAGAGTAGTTTATATAGGAGAGGGGCTAATTGAGGAAATGAGTATCAGCTGTAGTTAATATTTGGGAGACAGAGGGCGCTGTGGGTCTTGGGGATTGTAGTCTTGAATGTCCATGTTTGTAGTTCAAGTGTCGACAGCAGGTTTACTGACAGAGCCTCCCGAGGAGCTCCCTCTGGGAGCTGAATTTTTCCTAGGGCGCCCTCTACTTCATGGTGCTGGTTTGTGTAGATGTTGAGCATGAAATTCTTGTTTGAGAAGAGGGTCTAGGATGTCCTTGGCAGAGACCCAGCTTTGTTCCTCAGGTCCATAGCCTTCCCAATCTACCAGGTACTCGACATGTCTTCTTCTGTGTCTGGAGTCGAGAATCTTATTTACTTGGTACTGTAGATGGGTTCTCCCTCTAGAAGGTGTTCAGGATGTTTCTGGACTGGAGTGTTCTCAGCCAGGGGACCCAGGACCGCTGGTTTGAGGTTGGAAATGTGAAACGTGGGTGATAGTCTGCTGTGTGTGTGTGTGTGGGGGGGAGTTCTAAGTGGTAGGAGACTTCATTAATGCATTGCAAAATCTTGAATGGCTCAATATATCGTGGCTGAAGTTTTTTGCAGGTGTTGGGCTCTCTCAAGTTCTTTGTAGCCACCCATACTCTGTCGCCTGGGGAGAAGTCTGGGTTTTCTCCACTATGTCTGTCTACATATTCCTTATACTTTGTGTTGATTGTTTCGAGGCATTGGTGAACCTCCTCCCATATTGTTTGACTGCATGTAAACCATTCATCATCCAAAGCAGTGGCGGCTGGTAGTCTTTCAAACAGGGGAGGCTGGTCGGTTACGATATTTCCAGATTTTAAAAGAAAAAACATAAATTTTGCCCATACTCTTGCCTCTGATCTGGCTGATTGTTGGCAGGGTCACAAACTGTGAAATAACAGGTTCCTTTGGCCCATTAGCCTACTGTCCAATATACATGATGATGGTGGTGTTGGGGGGGGTATATTTTAACATTTTATATTTTAAAATTGTGGCATGTTGTTTAAAAATTGACCTCGGCTGTGTTTTTGTTTAAAAATGTTTTCCAAATTGTAGCGGTGTTTAATTCATATCCAGAAAAACATATATTCCAATATATTATACTCAGCATAAACATTTTAAATAGATTCTATATTTTTGGTCCATCCATGACATATTACTAAAGTAGCCTATTTACTGTTGTTGATGTGGGTCACTTGCTGTTAGCCAATTCACTTTCTCGTACCAGGAGAGCTGAAAGGAACGAGTATTATTCCCTACCTTTTTCACCAAGTCAATTTGAGGCGTTGGTCTACGCTGCTCTTTAATTTTAATTTTTTCCTCGAAAGGAAGACTGGCAAATGGCTTCGCCAAAATTAAATCAGCAATGCTTGGCATCCGTGCGCAGCTTTCTTGCTAGCTGACTAGCCCCCTCAAGTTCAAGTTCAGTCACTCAAATAAACAAAATTTCTGGAACTAAGATAGCAAACTTGACACTATATTTACAATTTATTTACAATGAAAATATATACAAACTAAAAAAGCTGGTAGAAACCGTATGTAATGAATGAAATCGAAATGTAAGCCGATCTCTTACAATACACCACAGCACTTGCGAATCTGCATGGGACTGAACTGATGTTGCCAGATACTGCTGACGTTATCCAGCCCAAAATATGTTCAAACCCGCCAAAATGCACTTAAAACTGCCCAATCTGGCAACACTGTGCTGCCTGTCTATAGTTGAAACGAGCTTTCAATCAAAGAAAATATCCGGCCGCTTTCACCAATCACCAGTCTCCTTGCGGAAACTGCCATGTCCCTCCCATGTGAGGCTCGGAGTCCGTAGGCAGGCATTTTCGCAGTATTTGTCCAATAACCGTCTGGCATTTTGAGATTGAAAAGCGCATAGCTCCCAAATGCCATTGAAGTCCATTGAGGCTGGGAGTCCGTGAGACTCCGTGGGCGGGCGTTTTCGCAGTATTTGTCCAATAATCGTCTTGCATTTTGAGATTGACAAGCACATAGCTCCCAATCCACTGAGGCTGGGCTGCATCGCGCTGTCACGAGGGGGAAAAACTCACGCACACATTAGGCGACCTGGGGAAAGTTATAAGGGAATGATTTCGCACTGTAGTTGGGTTGAGCACATATATTTCTATGATTCTGGATATGAAATAGCAATGTTATAAGGTCGGCTATAACATAAGCCTAGCGCAATTCATCCTACACGATGTTCATCATTTTTAGAGGAGGCTGAGCCTCCCTCGTTGTCTTAGAGCAATCGCCCGTGATCCAAAGGGAACAAGGGTGGTTGGTAGTCGAGTATGCACTGAAATGGTGTTAGCTGTGTAGCAAAGTGTCTAGTTCTGTGCATACTCAGCCCATGGGAGAAAGTATGCCCAGTCCCCCTGGTTGCGCATGCAGAAGATTCTCAGGAAGCAAATGATCTCCTGGCTGGCTCTCTCAACTTGGCCATTGGACTGAGGGTGGTAACCTGATGTGAGACTTACAGCCACCCATAACCTCTCCATACAGCAGGTACGGAAATGAGAAATGAATTGCGGTCTTCTGTCGCTGACTATATCTTCTGGGATACCATAGTAGGGCGGCACGGTGGTGTAGTGGTTATCACTGTCGCCTCACAGCAAGAAGGTTCCAGGTTCGAACTTCGCGGCCAACAGGGGCCTTTCTGTGTGGAGTTTGCATGTTCTCCCCGTGTCTGTGTGGGTTTCCTCTGGGTGCTCCGGTTTCCCCCACAGTTCAAAGACATGCAGATTGTACAATGGGACCACTGTAATTGGTGCAAGCTGTAGTGGTTTCCAAGCCATAATGTATGTACATATATATATCTTGCTATGGCAAAAAGCTAATAAATTAAAATAGTACCTGAACACATACTGAAAGAGGAGTTCTGCTGTCTGTGATGCTGTTGGGATGCCTGGTAGGGAGATAAGTTTGAGAGCCTTCGAGAAGTGGTCCACGGTCACCATAATGGTGGTGTTCTCCTCAGAGGGCAGGAGGTCCATGATGAAGTCAATGGTTATATGGGACCAGGGTCTCTGAGGAATGGGGAGGGGGCACAATTTGCCAGCAGGAGGGGCTCGAGGAACTTTGGCCTGAGCACAAGTGGAACAAGAGGCTATGAACTGGTTAATTTCTGTCAGCATGTTTTCCCGCTAATACTTATTCTTTAACACAGGATGAGTGCAGTGGCTGCCAGGATGCCCTGTGGCGGGTGACGCATGGGCCCATGTGGTGAGTCGCCCTCGAAACTGCTTGGGCACATAGAGTAGACCAGGAGGGAGGTTATGGGGAAGATTTTGTGGTTGAGCCCTTCTTATTTCTCTGTCCAAGTCCCAGGTGATGGATTGCATGAAGCACTGAGTTGGGAGAATGGGATGGGTTACAGGATCTTGGTGTGTAGACCCAAAACTGGGAGATAGGGCATCAGCTTTGGT
The DNA here is from genome assembly GCF_027579695.1 of Neoarius graeffei. Lineage (NCBI taxonomy): Eukaryota > Metazoa > Chordata > Actinopteri > Siluriformes > Ariidae > Neoarius > Neoarius graeffei. Next base: position 40,434,589 of record NC_083586.1, read on the forward strand.
GTTCTTGGTACCGGGGCAGAATGAAATGGTGAAATTGAACCTCGTGAAGAATAATGCCCATCTGGCCTGACGAGGTTTTAGTCTCTTGGCTTTCTTGAGGTATTCCAGGTTCTTATGGTCTGTGAGAATAACAAAAGGGTGAGTGGACCCCTCCAGCCAATGCCGCCATTCTTCGAGAGCTAGCTTAATGGCCAGTAGTTCCCTGTCGCTGACATCATAGTTCTTCTCTGCCAAAGAAAGTTTTTTTTCAAGAAGAAGGCTATTGGATGTAGTGTCTGTTTTTCACCAAACCACTGGGATAGGATTGCCCCTACACCTGTCTCTGATGCATCCACTTCTACCATAAACGGTTTGGTGGGTTCTGGATGTTTGAGGATTGGAGCAGATGTGAAGGCTTGCTTGAGACACTGAAAAGCTTCCTCAACCTCGGGGTTCCACTGGAGGTGTTTTGGGCCTTTCTTCAGTAGCATTGTTAAGGGGTTAGTGATAGTGCTGAAACCCCTGATGAATCGGCGATAGAAGTTAGTGAACCCCAAAAAATGTTGAAGTTCCTTTACAGAAGTGGGTGTGGGCCAGAAAGTGACTGCAGAGACCTTGGAGGAGTCCATGCTAACTCCTTCAGCGCTTATAATGTATCGTATCATAGGAAAGAGATTCGAACCTGATGAAACTCATTTCTTGGCCTTGATGTCGAGGTGATTTTCGAGTAGACGCTTCAGGATGGCTCCGACGTGCTTCTTGTGATTCTCTTCATCTGTGGAGTAGATCAGGATGCCGTCAGTGTATGTGATAGTGAATCTGCCTAGCATGTCACGTAGCACTTCGTTGATCAGGCATTGGAACACGCTAGGCACTGAAGAAAGGCCATATGGCATCATCCAATACTCAAAATGGCCAGCAGTTGTGCAGTCATTGCCCCTTTTGATCCTGATCAAGTTGTACGCACATCTTAGATCCAACTTTGAAAATATCTTAGCTGATCAAAGTTGCTCTAGAACAGTAGGAACATGCCTGTCAGGAGATCAATAGCGCAGTCATAGGGCTGATGTGGTGGTAGCCCACATGCCTTTCCCTTGCTAAAGACCTCCTGCAAATCCATGTAGCACTCCAGGATGCCCTCCAAGGAGTCAGGCAGAGGACTCTCAACTGTGGTGAAGGAGAGCTTAACTTGTAGACGAGAGATGCAGTTAGTGAAACAAGTTGTAGACCACTGAAGAAATTCCTTGCTCTGCCATGAGATCAAGGGATCGTGAAGCTGTAGCCATGGATAGCCAAGAATAAGGTCGTGACTTACTGTATTTGTAACATATAGCGAGATTTGCTCTAAATGCAGAATGCCCACTTGGAAGTGAAGTGGTGTGGTCCGTGAAGTGACGAGACTGTCTCCTATTGGTTCTCCATCAATGGACCTAATGCTGAGCGCACTTTGCAATGGGACTGTGGGCAAGTTGAGTTTCTGCATGATGGAATGGCTGATAAAGTTTCCTTCTGCCGCTGAATCAATGAAAGCACACAGGATGTGTGTGGAATCGGTCAACTTCAATAATACTGGGATTTTTAAAGACTTGGACATAAATTTTCTTACTGGACTCACAGAACCTTCTGCTAGAGCTGCACGGGACGGACGAATGGGACAGTGGTTGAGCTGATGTTTGGAGCTCCCGCAGTAGAAGCACAACCCCTCTTTCCTCCATCTCTCGTGTTCAGAACGTGACAGCCTGGTGCGTGAAACCTCCATGGGAAAGCTGTCTTCAGTAGCCGTGACAGGCTGGATGGAAGGGCAGTGAGTCAACAGATGATCGAGCTGGATGGCCAAATCGATCAGTGAGTCCAGTGTGAGTTGTTCATCTCGGCGTGCTAGCTCTCTGAGAATAGCAGGACGTAGACCCTGACGGAAGACAGCCTTCAAAGCAGGCTCTTTCTATCCACTAGCTGCTGCCAGGGTTCTGAAGTTGAGAGTGTATTTCGCCACACTTCGAGAACCCTGTGAGATGGTAAGCAAACTTTCACCAATTTCACCTTCCGGTTCATGGTTGAATACCCTCTTGAACATAGCAAGAAATGGCTCATATGATGTGGTTTGTTCTTGGTCTTTGCCCCATACTGCACTTGCCCAGCATAGCACTTTGCCGGAGAGAAAAGAGAAGAATTTAGCGATTTAATACTTATTGGAGAGATTCGGCATGGTGTCGAAATACATAGAGCATTGAAGCAAGAAACCCTTACAGGTGAGGGCATTTCCAGCAAACTTCTCAGGTGGAGGGAGTTGTAGGGTGGGGCTAGAAAGAGACTCAGGGCGCGGTAGGAGGGCCTGTGACATCACGGTGGTCAGCTACGTTAGACGGGTGTTGAGGCCCGCTAGCATCTGTTGATGTTCTCCCAGCAGGTGACCCTGAGCAGTCAAAGCAGTCCGCTTTGCTTCTTCCACTACATCCATGATGGCGAAGTATCCTGTCAGAGTGCAGGCACTTACGGATGTAAATGCAGAGGAGAGCAGGGAAGCAGACTGTCAACAAACCCAAAATGATAAACAAGAATCGAGGTCAGGAAACAAGCGAGGGTTGGTCAATCGGCAAACAATGTAGAGGAGACGAGACAAAGACTGTAAACGAAGGAAGGCTAGCAAAGGTCAGAAACTAGAGAGGCAGATAGAGAAATACAAGGCTTGGTATGAACTGGGTAGATACAAAACGATACTTCACATTGGAGTGGAGTGTGAGAGTGGTTTATATAGGAGAGGGGCTAATGGAGAAAATGAGTATCAGCTGTAGTTAATATTCGGGAGACAGAGGGCACTGTGAGTCTTGGGGATTGTAGTCTTGAATGTCCATGTTTGTAGTTCGAGTGTCGACAGCAGGTTTACTGACAGAACACTTTAGAGTTGTCTATATTTCTGCATAAAGAGGACCTAAAACATCATCAGATTTTCACACAAGTCCTAAAAGTAAATAAAGAGAACCCAGTTAAACAAATGAGACAGAAATATTATACTTGGTCATTTATTTATTGAGGAAAATGATCCAATATTACATATCTGTGAGTGGCAAAAGTATGTGAACCTCTATGACTAGCAGTTAATTTGAAGGTGAAATTAGAGTCAGGTGTTTTCAATCAATGGGATGACAATCAGGTGTGAGTGGGCACCCTCTTTTTTTTTGAAAGAACAGGGATCTATCAAAGTCTGATCTTCACAACACATGTTTGTGGAAGTGTATCATGGCACAAACAAAGGAGATTTCTGAGGACCTCAGAAAAAGCGTTGTTGATGCTCATCAGGCTGGAAAAGGTTACAAAACCATATCTAAAGAGTTTGGACTCCACCAATCCACAGTCAGACAAATTGTGTACAAATGGAGGAAATTCAAGACCATTGTTACCCTCCCCAGGAGTGGTCGACCAACAAAGGTCACTCCAAGAGCAAAGCGTGTAATAGTCGGTGAGGTCACAAAGGACCCCAGGGTAAGTTCTAAGTAACTGAAGGCCTCTCTCACATTGGCTAATGTTAATGTTCATGAGTCCACCATCAGGAGAACACTGAACAACAATGGTGTGCATGGCAGGGTTGCAAGGAGAAAGCCACTGCTCTCCAAAAAGAACATTGCTGCTCATCTGCAGTTTGCTAAAGATCACATGGACAAGCCAGAAGGCTATTGGAAAAATGTTTTCTGGATGGATGAGACCAAAATAGAACTTTTTGGTTTAAATGAGAAGCGTTATGTTTGGAGAAAGGACAACACTGCATTCCAGCATTATAACCTTATCCCATCTGTGAAACATGGTGGTGGTAGTATCATGGTTTGGGCCTGTTTTGCTGCATCTGGGCCAGGATGGCTTGTCATCATTGATGGAACAATGAATTCTGAATTATACTAGCAAATTCTCAAGGAAAATGTCAGGACATCGGTCCATGAACTGAATCTCAGGAGAAGGTGGGTTGTGCAATAAGACAATGACCCTATGCACACAAGTCGTTCTACCAAAGAGTGGTTAAAGAAGAATAAAGTTAATGTTTTGGAATTTCCGAGTCAAAGTCCTGACCTTAATCCAATCGAAATGTTGTGGAAGGACCTGAAGTGAGCAGTTCATGTGAAGAAACCCACCAACATCCCAGAGTTGAAGCTGTTCTGTACGGAGGAATGGGCTAAAATTCCTCCAAGTTGGTGTGCAGGACTGATCAACAGTTACTGGAAACGTTTAGTTGCAGTTATTGCTGCACAAGGGGGTCACACCAGATATTGAACACAAAGGTTCACATACTTTTGCCACTCACAGATATGTAATATTGGATCATTTTCCTCAATAAATAAATGACCAAATATAATATTTTTGTCTCGTTTATTTAACTGTGTTCTCTTTATCTACTTGTGTGAAAATCTGATGACGTTTTAAGTCATATTTATGCAGAAATATAGAAAATTCTAAAGGGTTCACAAACTTTCAAGCACCACTGTCAGTCTACACATGAGAAAGAGGAGATGTATTGTTTTGGAAATAGGGAAAAAAGACCCACTCACCTTCCTTTGGTTAGTGGGACAGACGTACAGGTAACTCAGGACTGTCTTCACTCCCACTTTGTCATTCAGTCTTTCATAGGTGGTGCCATAGTCTGTCGATCTGAGGGACAAAAAAAACAGCAGTTATCGCCCTCTGTCCTCTGAGTAGAAGCAGTTATTTCTCCAATTTATTTATTTATTTATTTATTTATTTATTTTTTTGGGGGGGTGTAATGACTGGTGGCACGGTGGTGTAGTGGTTAGCACTGTTGCCTCACAGCATTAGGTTAATTGGTGGCTCTAAATTGACCATAGGTGTGAATGGTTGTTTGTCTCTATGGCTACGTTTACATTAGACCGTATCTGTCTCGTTTTCTTCGCGGATGCACTGTCCGTTTACATTAAACCACCTGGAAACGCCGGGAAACGGGAATCCGCCAGCGTCCACGTATTCAATCCAGATCGTGTCAGCTCCGGTGCTGTGTAAACATTCAGAATACGCGGATACGCTGTGCTGAGCTCTAGCTGGCGTCTCATTGGACAACGTCACTGTGACATCCACCTTCCTGATTCGCTGGCGTTGGTCATGTGACGCGACTGCTGAAAAACGGCACGGACTTCCGCCTTGTATCACCTTTCATTAAAGAGTATAAAAGTATGAAAATACTGCAAATACTGATGCAAATACTGCCCATTGTGTAGTTATGATTGTCTTTAGGCTTGCCATCCTTCCACTTGCAAGTGATATGCGCTGGGATCACACACACAGCGGCTCAGTCCCGAATCACAGCTTGTTCACTTCACTCGCGTGCTCTGTGAGCTGTGCAAGGCCGGAGTGCGCACCCTCCAGAGGGCACTCGCTGTTCAGGGCGGTGTGATTTGGAGCGCAGGATGCCTGCGGAGCCGAGCGTATCCGTGTATTGGTATTGCTGTGTGCACGCAAATCGTGTATTGGTGTTGCTGTGTGCACACTAATCGTTTTAAAAACGTTAATCTGATGATCCGCTGATACGGTCTAATGTAAACATGGGCTATGTGTCAGCCCTGCAATGACCTGGCGACTTGTCCAGGGTGTACCCCGCCTTTCGCCCACAGTCAGCTGGGATAGGCTCCAGCTTGCCCGTGACCCTGTACAGAATAAGCGGCTACAGATAATGGCTGGACGGATGGATGGACTGGTGGTGTAGTGGTTAGCACTGTTACCTCACAGCAAGAAGGTTCTGGGTTTGAGCCCAGTGGCTAATGGGGTGGGTTTCCTCTGGATGCTCTGGTTTCCCCCACAGTCCAAAGACATGCAGGTTAGGCTAAATGGTGGCTCTAAATATACCATAGGTGTGAGTGTGAATGGCTGTTTGTCTCTATGTGTCAACCCTGTGATGACCTGGTGATTTGTCCAGGGTGTACCCCGCCTCTTGCCTGTAGTCAGCTGGGATAGGCTCCAGCTTCCCTCTGACCCTGCATAGGATAAACGGTTATGGATGGATAATGATTAATGATGTTCACTCTCTGGTAATACAGAGGCAATGCTGTTTTGGAAAAAGACAAAGAGGCACTGATGCTTCACACTGTCACACCTGCATGCATTGGGGCGCACAACATATAGACTCTCAGGCGCACCCCGAACAAAGTGCGCTCTGAGTTGACTTGCGCACACATGCCTGCACTGCTAAGGACTCACACCTGCATGGGATTAAGGCGCAATCAGCGCACCTATATAAGGACTGGCACTTTGCACAATCACTTTGCAAAGTACTGTATGGCATTGTTAACACACATTACTGAGCGGTAGTTGTATATTGTTTTCCTGGTTTCTTGATCCCTGATTCCTGTTCCTAGTCTTTGATTCTGCTTTTGCCTGTGATACTCTGTTTGTCCCTTGCACAACCAATTGCTTGTTATACCGTTTACAATTTTGCCTGCCATTTTGGCCAATTCCTGTTTATATAATAAATACCTTCTGCACCTACATCTGTCTCCAACCATCCCTCACAGAATACTTTGCCCCGCTGACACACTCTGTATATACAGTGCCTTCTGGACTGGCACTACCATTTTGTCCTTCCATTTATCACCCGTCACCTGTGAATGTACAGTATATGTATACACAGGTCTCTTCCTGGATGACTCTGCACCAAGCTACAGATCATAAGGGCTCACTGAATGACATATCCATCCATCCATTCATTCATTATCTGTAGCTGCTTATCCTGTATAGGGTCGCAGGCAAGCTGGAGCCTATCCCAGCTGACTATGGACAAGAGGTGAGGTACACCCTGGACAAGTCGCCAGATCATCGCAGGGCTGACACATCGAGACAAATAACCATTCGCACTCACATTCACACCTACAGTCAATTTATAGCCACCAATTAGCCTAACCTGCATGTCTTTGGACTGTGGGAGGAAACCAGAGCACCCAGAGGAAACCCACGCAGACACAGGGAGAACATTCAAACTCCACACAGAAAGGCCCTCGTCGGCCGCTGGGCTCAAACCCAGGACCTTCTTGCTGTGAGGCAACAGTGCTAACCACTACACCACCGTGCCACCCAATCATAAACTATATGGATGTTTTGGGTTTTTTTTTTTTCCGTTTCTGGTTGAGAGTACGTCATGTGCATTCTGGCTGCTGCTTCTCACCGGAGCTTTTTATTTTATTTGATTTTCTCTTTTTGTGTTTGTGTAGTTTGATATTTGTTTTTATTTGAGTGTTTTTGTCCCCCAGTTGTTGTGTAGCTCTGGACACAGTTTTGGGCGTCGGGTCCCTCCAGGCCTTGGTTTGCCATGGGTGATGCCTGTGCTGGTAGCTATGGACTGCAGTGAGCTCGTTGCTCATTTTAACATCATGGTTGTCCAGCGCTCTGTGCAGCAGTGCTTTAGTGCTTGGTGTGATGTTCCGAGCAATGCTGTTTGGTGGTGTCGCAGCAGCTGTGCAGGTGGTTTAGGACATACCAGCGCTCTGCTCGCTTTGTGGAGCCATGGCATGGTGTTCCAAGTGATGTTGCCCGGTGGCATTGCGGCAGCTGTGCTGGAGGTGTGGGACTTGTTTTCGTGCACCTTTTGGTGGGACTGTGGCTGCTACACCATTGGAATGACATCTTGACCTTTATTTGGTGGACTTTTTTTTTCTCCCTATAATTGTAAAGTGACCTTGAGTTTTGAGAAAGGCGCTATATAAATTGAAATTATTATTATTATTATTATTATTATTATTATGCTATATTATTATCTTGGCATTCACTAGAACCTATCTGAACACCTATCTGAGATGTCAGAGCAAAGTGTTAAACAGCTCTCTCCACCACCATCATAAAAACAATAAATGAAGGAATATCTTCTGAAAGAATGATGTTCATTCTCCAGTACAGTTCCAGAGATTTGTAGAATGTATGCCACAGTGGATTGAAGCTGTTTTGGAGGCTTGAAAGTTTATCTAGTAGTTTTTTTGTTTGTTTGTTTGTTTTTCGGGGGGGGGGGGGGGGGGGGGGGTATCTGTTAGCCTTCTGGTAGCATGGTGGTGCAGTGTCGCCTCACAGCAAGAAGGTTTCAGGTTCGAGCCTCATGGCTGACAGAGGCCTTTCTGAGTGAAGTTTGCATGTTCTTCCTGTGTCTGTGTGCTCCAGTTTCTCCCACAGTACAAAGACGTGCAGTTAGACTAACTGGCTATTCAAAATTGTCCAATGATCAAGCTTAGAGAGTGATGGGCTCTGCCAAGTTTAAATGCCCTAGACACACCAAAGATGGACTGTTAAAATGTCATCAATGGTGCCCTTCCAGACCTTGCTGGCTATAGGGAAAAGAAGAAGATTACACTTCTGTTCTTTAGATTTCTTTTTAAAATGCTTCCGCATTTTTAGCGTCAGCCTACACCCCGTGCTAATATATTTTTTTCTCAGCCATTCTCTTTACTTTTTACATGTATCATGTGACAACCTTCTGCAGTCTTTATAGCAGCCGTACACTGACTCTTGTTCGAACCTCACCTGGTGGTTGCGTTCCTTTTATGTTGTGGTCTGTATGAGCCTTGAACATAATCTCTCATGTACTTCTCTATTCCTCCCCTCATACTAGAATCAGGACATATGCTTGCTGCATCAACTCGACTATGCTCACACTCTCATATTTCGCTTCATATTCTGTTCCACAGCTGATTTTTATTCTCACTTTCTCCCATTCAGTTCTCTTAATGCAGCTGAGAACTAATCAGGGAACCTCTTCTGAAAATCTGGGCTCAACATCAGGCAGAATTGCAATTTCCACAGTAATAATTAATCTAATAAGCATACCCTACTTGAAGTAGCAATATGTAATTTGGGGGGATTTGCTGATTTGGAGACATTTTTGGTTGAGAAAAAAAGGATATTGCATGAAACTCACAGAAGAGTATTTTGGAATGATACTTATTTTGAACAAACAAAAGTTACATTCTGAAGTTTTAAACAGGCTGAAGCTCAGGTAGTGCTTCATGTAGCTTAGTGTTTAGTGAACTGGCTGCATCATAGGTCTTAACTGGCAATGACTTCAGTGTTGACACTAGGGTTGGGGTTACTCAGTGCAGTAACTCATGGCATCCCCAGCCCCCCAGCAGCCCAATAACACCCTTCACACACCCCAGTACCAGCCTTGTAGGTATACTGATGCATTGTAGATTTTATCCTTGTGTGCATATTGAAACATGTAAGTTATTACAAAAAAAAAAATGTTTTGTTGTTAACTAGGCATGTAATAATTTGCCCAATACACTATTAGGTTTGATTCACAATATTGGGTGCAGAATTTGGGTGGCACGGTGGTGTAGTGGTTAGCACTGTTACCTCACAGCAAGAAGGTCCTGGGTTTGAACCCAGTGGCCCACAGGGGCCTTTCTGTGTAGAGTTTGCATGTTCTCCCGGTGTCTGTGTGGGTTTCCTCCGGGTGCTCCGGTTTCCCCCACAGTCCAAAGATATGCAGGTCAGGCTAACTGATGACTCTAAATTGACCGTAGGTGTGAATGTGAGTGTGAATGGTTGTTTGTCTCTATGTGTCAGCCCTGCGATGATCTGGTGACTTGTCCAGGGTGTACCCCGCCTCTTGCCCACAGTCAGCTGGGATAGGCTCCAGCTTGCCTGCGACCCTGTACAGGATAAATGGCTACCGATAATGGATGGATGGATTCAGAAGTCAATTTTCCCATGATATTTACAGGAAAAAAGAAGAAGAACCTTCTATTACCAAAAAAGAAGCTACATTTGTTTTTCTATTCTTTATCAACTTAAATATTCATTTTGTTTTAAAGAAAAATAATTTTGCTTCAAGGATAATTTACAAACACTTGTAAAGTTTGGAGTAAAATATAATGAATAATTAACAAAATATGTTTTATCAAAAATTAAAAAAACAAGTTAACGACAAATGGGCCCTTTCATAATAACCATTTATGAAAATTTGTGAAGGCTGGGGTCAGTGTCAGGGTGCAGGCACTTACGAATGCAAGCGCAGGGGAGAGTGGGTGCGTCGCAAACTGTCAACAAATCCAAATCAGTAAACTGAAGACGTAATCAGGGATGGGAAAGGGTTGATCAATCAACAAACGGGATGTCAAAGGGCAAGCAAGGAAACGGAGTCGGGAAATAAACGTAAACTGAGTCAAAACACGAGTAGTCAGGCAGGAAATCAGAAGGCTTGGTATGATCAGGTACGAAAACACAGAACGATACTTCGCAACGGGTCTTTGTGACTGCTGAGCTTATATAAGGAAGTGATTACTGGCAAATAGGAGACAGGTGTGCTTGTTAGTACTTCGGAGATGAGGGGCGCTGTGGTGCTTGGGAGATGTAGTCCAGAGTGACCATGTTTGGAGGCTGCTCCGAACTCTGGTTTTCAGCGCTGTTACTGACAGGCAGCTTAAACATAAAACAACTACCTTCATTTGCTTCTCTTTTTTTTAACATTTGGCAGTCTGTCAAAAGATAGATTCAACAAGAAATCTGAGCTATTTGTACAGTCAGTCAATCACATGACAGCTCTCTTTCAATTTAGAGCCATTTTTTGTGTTATTCGAGCAGTGTTGTTTCTGCCAACGGTGACGTCATGTGCATTCCCTCACCTGTATATTCCACCCTCCGCTGTCTAAACAATGCAATTACGGCTAGGTAAAAACAAAGAGATTACACAGCCTGATAATAATCACCATTCATTATTAATTTCCTCGATTCTAATTGTCATAAACTTGTGCCATGATTTATTGTCACACACACAATGTGTTTTTATATGTCTAATTACAAATAACTACAGGGGAATAAAAAAAATCTATTGAAACATTGCACAAAAAAAAAAAAAAAATTGACAGTCATTTTGGTGTCCACCCCCTCTGATGGTGTCACCCAGTGCAGTCCGCACCCCCCACCTCCCTCGTGACAATTCTAGTCACAAAAGTCATACTGATGTAAACCTAGTGACTCCAACAGTGTATCCATTTTTTTAAGTCATAAATTTATACACCGAGTGCAAGTAAATTACTAAAATTAGCTGCACACTGTGTGTAAATTGGGTGTGACTTTTTCTGTCACACCCAATTTACACTGAGGGCTCGTCTCTGGAGCTGAAAACAATGGTGTAATAGCAAATAAAACTGAATAACGTAATCATGAAATGGTTATGAAAATGGATAAACTAATAATTCAGAATTAAGTTCTGAATTACAGCCTGATACAGCACTTTTAAGACTATTTCATAATATGTCTGACCATTTTGTTTCATCTCTAAAGATTTCCACCATGTTCTCTTTAAGCATAAATACTGAGCATGCAAATGACCTTTGCTACATTGAGTATAAAATGTTTTCGACTGTATAAGTTTATGACTTCTCAAGTGAGAAAGATTGCATTTTATACAAGGGGCCTTGCATATAACTGAATGAGTCTAGTTTATCGGCACACTTACAATATATTAATAATTCATATCTTCCCTTTGACTGAATTAAAACCAAGGTAATAGGTAATAGAAAAACATGTGGAGAGGACTGGGATCAGGAACATGAATAATGGAAGAGTTGAAAGCAACTATTAGACAATAAGATCACACCAGGAATTTATTTATCTGTCAGTTACTATTAAATCAGATTTTGTGGATGGAGGCAGCTCTTGAAACAAATACATTTCAACCTATTCTCAATTCTCTGGTAGAGCATTAATATTATACAATCCATTTTCGCTGCTTGAGTAATCCACTTCTGGGATTTTGCCTTATATAAAATTCTATCCACATTCACTGGATATGAGCAATCGTGCACTCTGATTGGCTACTCTACTACTAGGCTATTAGCTCATTTACCATGAGTAGAGAAAAACAAAATGATAGACCACGAAATAAAAACTCTCCTCGAGAACATAACCTCAAAAAATACAAAAAAGCAACAAAATATGGAATAAAAGTATTTGATGTGAAGAACTTCTTTTTTTCAGGAATTACTATTATAGCATTTTTCACAAACTGCTACCGTCATTTCGCCACATTGTTTACATTCTAAGCGGAAATGATTTTGTTGGACGTTTTGTATAAAGTTTTTATTTATCAAATTTCCCAAAAATAAAAATGTTCTGTTTCTCAAAATCCAGTGAATATGGACAGAATAAAACGGTTATTCCACTCAATCTCATCATACATGGCTAAAGCCAACTCGGCACGACATATATTTATTATCTGAAATGCATACAGAATAAAACGCAGATAAAACAGAAATCATGCTTATCGGCTCCAAATCTTCATTGTCCAAATCCTCCAGTTTCAGTCTTAACATCGACGGTACACTTGTTAAATCTTCACCCGTTGTTAGAAACCTTGGAATACTGCTTGACCCCTCACTCAACTTTGATCCCCACATTAAATTCCTCACCAAGACTGCTTTCTTCCACCTCCGGAACATTGCCTGCCTTCGCCCCTTTCTTTCCACTAGTGATGCTCAAACTTTGGTCCACTCCTTCATTATGTCCCGCTTAGATTATTGTAACTCCCTTCTTATTGGCCTCCCTACTAAATCTCTTCAAAGACTACAATACATTCAGAACTCTGCAGCGAGACTCCTCACCCATACCAAACCGTCTGCTCATATCACCCCCATTCTTCTCAGCTTCAGTGGCTACCTGTCCAGAATTACAGTAAATATAAAGTCAAGTCAACTTTATTGTCAAATATGCTATACATGCTTGACATACAGCACAGATGAAATTTCAGTCCTTTCTGACCCACGGTGCAAACAGGCAATGCAATAAATAAAAAATAGAATAATTGAAATAAACAATACAAACGGTATAAACACTCTAGATAAGAACTAGACATAGACTAAATAAACAAGACATAGACTAAATAAACAATAAGACATAGGGGGAGACTGCAAACAGGCAATGCAATAAATAAAAAATAGAATAATTGAAAATAAACAGTACAAACAGTATAAACACTCTAGATAAGAACTAGATATAGACTAAATAAACAAGACATAGACTAAATAAACAATAAGACATAGGGGGAGACTGCAAACAGGCAATGCAATAAATAAAAAATAGAATAATTGAAAATAAACAGTACAAACAGTATAAACACTCTAGATAAGAACTAGACAGACTAAACACTCATATATACTGTATACACACAAATTGAAGCAAAAAAAACCAAAAACAGTCAAGGGCACTTGAGGTATAGCAGGTAAACATGAAATAAGCAGTATAGACAATAAACATAGCTTTTAAGGTGAGGTAGTGTGGAATAGTGCAAATGAGCGAGGTAAAATGAAATGTGCAGTCCCTGAGTTCAGTGTGTTAATGAACATTGTGTGTGTGTGTGTGTGTGTGTGTGTGTGTGTGCTGGGGGGGGGGGACTGTGAGGGTGACATGTCAGATGCTGAAGGGGGGGCAGGGGGGTGTACGGGCAGAATCTGTGGCAGGGGGCAGAGGGGGGAGGAGGGGCAGAACAGGGTGGGAGTTGAGCCTCCTGACCGCCTGGTGAAAGAAACTGCCCTTGAGCCTGCTGGTTTTGGCCCGGAGACTCCGCAGTCTCCTCCCCGAAGGCAGCAGACTGAAGAGGCTGTGAGATGGGTGGGTATGGTCACCTGCAATCCTGATGGCTTTGCGGGTGAGGTGGGAGTTATAGAGATCCGATAGAGAAGGAAGAGAGACACCAATGATCCTCTCAGCTGCTCTCACGATGCGCTAAAATCATACTACTCACCTTCAAAGCTCTCCATAACTTTGCTCCTTCTTACATCTGTGATCTTCTGACCCCTTATACTCCGTCCTGCAGTCTCAGATCCTCTAGCTATAATCTCCTTGCTGTTCTTCACGCTAGACTCTCTACCCTGGGTGGCAGGTCCTTCAGTGCCATGGCCCCCAAGCTCTGGAATTCCCTTCCTCAACCCCTAAGTGACTGCTCTTCTCTTCCTTTCTTCAAACCTCATCTCAAAACCTTTCTGTTTCATGAACATTTCTCCACCAGTGCATAAACTCACCACTCTTTAGCAACTCTTTTTTTTTTTTCTCTGACCTATGTAAAGCGACCTTGAGTTTGAGAAAGGCACTATATAAATTATTATTATTGTTATTATTATTATTATTATTTACTGTGTGATACCATATTATTTACACATATTTCTCATTTGATAGTTTCTCATTTAATACAATATTAAATTTAATACAGTATTATAGTTGTTGCTGCTATTTTCAGGTAACATTCATTCATCTTCAGTAACCACTTATCCTGGTCAGGGTCAGTGTGAACCTGGAGCCTGTCCCAGAAACGCTAGGCACTGCTTTGGGAATATACCCTGGATGGGACTCCAGTCCAGTACAGAGCACCTTGCACACACTCATTCACACATGCTTTCAGTCCTACAGGCAGTTTAGAGCTGTTAAATCTATACGTTATGTGGAACTGCAAAGATAATAGGTAGGTGGAGTGAATAAATAGAACATGGACAGCTGATAAAAAATGGATTAGTAAGGCTAAAGCCCACCTGTCTTTCCTTTTTGGCATCTACATATTATCTGCTGGGAACAAATGTCTCAAGGAGTGTGTTTTAGACTGTTGTGGAAGTGAACAGTGGTCAACCAGTGGTCAAAAGAAAAATAAACAGAATGGTATGAAGGAGTGAGCTTGAGGCTGATTTTTTTCTAGCCCAGACTGCAGATTCATGCGGGCTATCAGTGACTGTCGTACCATGGGTTTACATAGAGCAAAATCTCTCTAGATTTCATCATCATTTCAGCTAATATTTTTTTCAGCCTGCAATGCTGACATATTTGTCGCAAAATGATTTCATCGGAGCATGCAAAATATATGCATGGATTTAATGAATACGAACAAGATGGATTTTTTTTTTCATGTGTTTGAAGGAGAAACTAAAAGTAACTAGACTAAAGCACATATAGTCCAATCTAAGTACAAAATACACAAAGGTACTGTGTGTATGAGAGAGAGAGAGAGAGAGAGAGAGAGAGAGAGAGAGAGATAAACTAATAGTTTTACTGTTGAGCTACTTGAGAGATTAGATTGCAGCCTCCCATCTAACATCATGACTGGCTGTCACTAAAATAGAGTAAATACTTAGCGGTTCTAAGGTGACCCATATTTATGAGAAAGAAATAAGCTGTTGTTTTTAGTCACTGTCACTTTCTTCCTACCCTGTGATACAGATCTCCTTCGCATGGACAGTGATGGATACTTCCTCTAAGACTTGTAAAGTCACTGCTGCACTTGCGATATCATAAGATGACAGAATCTGCTTGAAGGAGAGCCCTAACTACCCTATTATCCGAACTTCTGTGACACACTTGCATAGCTAATCAACAGATGGGAAGGTTACTAAGGCCACCTTTTCCATCTAGAGAACGGAGCCAATTTGACTCCTAATCAGTGAGAGCCGCAGCATCATCAGGATTCAAACTTGAATCTCCAAATGATAGACCATAACTTGACATCTGCACCAATCATTGGCCCAATTTTGCAAAATACAACTTGACAAACGTTTATTTGCTGAGGGAAAAAAAAATCTGTGTGATCTTTCTTTCATCCCTCTGTACATCTACATCCTTGTTCACTGTTCACTTTTGTTCTTCCTGTACTATTGCACTTCCGGTATTATTGTATAGCCATGACACAAGCAATCCAAAATAAGGCCCTTGACATTACAACTTTACTTTCTTTTTTATTCTTCGACTATTTCTTCCCACCATTTTTTCCTTCACATGAGCCATTATGCATTCCAACAAAATTACAGTGTGATCTTGTTCATTCTCGAGAGCCCTTGAGATGGCCTGCAACGTTCACAGAGCGCCATCAGAATCAAGGAAAGTTACCTCTTCTGAATATTAGAGCAAGGCAAAAAAAAAAAAAGCAATCAAAGAAAAAGGTCCAATCTATTCCAATGAGGAGATGCAGGCATTCAAAGTGCACTGTGCATGGAATCAAATCTGCTTTCATGTCTTGTCTGAGGAATAGGCTCTTGACAGCTTAGTGATAATGCTCAGAATTTCACTGGTGTTTTTCATTTAATACTCTGAGCTCTGATGCCCTGCCAGTTGCCTCAAAGATTCAGAAGTTCATTATGTTTTATTATCCATTTCCGCAACTATTTTGTTATTTCATGAGTCTGTTTTATTGGATGTTGCTCAGTCGTTTTCTTCTTGAAAAACTGAATTTGGTAACAGGACATCAGTGCAAACTGGGCATGAATAAAAAAAGGCTATGTAAATGCTATAGGGACTGTAATATGACAGCATATTAGGGACATTGTAGATAATAATAATAATAATAATAATAGGGTAGCATGGTGGTGTAGTGGTAAGCACTGTCGCCTGACAGCAAGAAGGTTCTGGGTTCGAGCCCAGTGGCTGATGGGGGCCTTTCTGTGTGGAGTTTGCATGTTCTCCCCGTGTCTGTGTGGGTTTCCTCCGGGTGTGCCGGTTTTCCCCACAGTCCAAAGACATGCAGGTTAGGCTAATTGGTGGCTCTAAATTGACCATAGGTGTGGATGTGAGCGTGAATGGTTGTCTGTGTCTATGTGTCAGCCCTGTGATGACCTGGCGACTTGTCCAGGGTGTACCCCGCCTCTCGCCCATGGTCAGCTGGGATGGGCTCCAGCTTGCCTGCGACCCTGTAGGACAGGATAGGTGGCTACAGATAATGGATGGATGGATAAATTGACCATAGGTGTGAATGTGAGTGTAAATGGTTGTTTGTCTCTGTGTCAGCCCTGTGATGACCTGGCGACTTGTCCAGGGTGTACCCCGCCTCTCGCCCGTAGTCAACTGGGATAGGCTCCAGCTTGCCTGCGACCCTGTAGAACAGGATAAGCGTCTACAGCTAATGGATGAAGAGGGGAGTCTTCAGTCTACACTTGAAGGTGGTCAGGGTCATGGGAGGAGCTGGAACCAAACCCAGCTGACTTCAGGTGAGAGGCAAAGTACACCCTGGGCAAGTCAGTTGGCACTCTAGGTTATGATTAATTTAATTTGTAACGTGTCGGGACAACCAGTCATGGGTCCTAGATATCTCATCTCATCTCATTATCTCTAGCCGCTTTATCCTTCTACAGGGTCGCAGGCAAGCTGGAGCCTATCCCAGCTGACTACGGGCGAAAGGCGGGGTACACCCTGGACAAGTCGCCAGGTCATCACAGGGCTGACACATAGACACAGACAACCATTCACACTCACATTCACACCTACGGTCAATTTAGAGTCACCAGTTAACCTAACTTGCATGTCTTTGGACTGTGGGGGAAACCGGAGCACCCGGAGGAAACCCACGCGGACACGGGGAGAACATGCAAACTCCACACAGAAAGGCCCTCACCGGCCCCGGGGCTCGAACCCAGGACCTTCTTGCTGTGAGGCGACAGCGCTAACCACTACACCACCGTGCCGCCGGTCCTAGATATATGTTGATTTATTCTGAATAGGCCCAATTAATGGAAGTCTCTTCTAAGTCTGGATGGTTATGATAATATTGTTATTCAAGTGAAAAGTATAATTCAGTTAGGTCACACATAATACACTAAAAACAGAAAGTCTGTAATGTGATGAGTTTGATCCAAGCTTGCAAAGTGATGTTTCCTTGACAAAAAAAAAAACCTCTCCCACAATTTTTACAATTTTATTTCTTATAAAATTATTACTTAAATTCAGTGGCGAACCGTGAGCACTACAGCTGGGCCTTCACCTCAGCCCTCATATTGATGAGAAAATAAATAATCGCGGCAAAGGCACAGAGGATGACTTGAAAGCGTTAAGTAACTGATCGTTTAATTAACGACGACAAGGATGTAAACAAATAGACCATAACATCACAACTTCCCCAACAGGAAACATTGCATAAAACTCGTGACCTTAAATAAATAAATAAAAAAAAAAAAAAAAAAAAAAAAAAATATATATATATATATATATGCTAACAGCACTATTAAATAACAGCGTACAAAAAAACAAACACAATCTTCAAATCTTCAAACTGTAATGCAATTTCAAATGAATAATTCTTAAAGTTGGCAATAAAAAGACATATATTTTAAATTGACATGAAGTACAAATAGCCTACATTTCCATTTCGGGAGGCGCATCAAATAAAAGTCTTTTTATAGTTCCCGCTACACCCCCTTAATTTTACAGTGATTAAAATGGGAGAATGAAAATAATAATGATCACCATCATCATGAAATCATGAATGAATATCATCGTGAATAATAATGTTGAAAATAATAATAATTTATCTACTGAAAGGGCAATTTTACACTATGTACAAACTGAATGCCCACTTGGAATTTCCAAACACTTGAAACACCAAAAGGTGGCTTATAAAATCCTACCTACATGAAAACAAAATCCATACGTCGGTCTTTTTTTTGTAAAGTGGGCAATGGCAGCGTCATAAAGTTTGTCCTTTGATTTGAGCTCCAAAAGAAGTGCTTTTTCTATCGACATCAGTGCCAAAGCTCCCAGACGGTCCTGTCCTTGAAAAAGGCGATGCTAGCAAGCTAGCCACAACGTCGCTCTCGTTATCCGCCATTCAACTCTCAACCACTAATTCTATCAATTTTATTTTGCCCGCTACTGTCCTGTCGGCTAGGAGCATTGGCTAGGACTTCATGAAGGCCTACAATCTTTTGTTTTTGTCCCGCCCACTTAAAATCAAACATTGATTGGTCAATTTCCCCATCATTCTCCATATCAAAATACATAGCTCAGGCCTTCTCAGGGACTTGTGAAGTCCTAACCAATTAATGAGCTCGCTCTCCATGAGGGACGATTTTGATTGGACAGCGTGTTTCAGCCAGTAACCCTTTCATTGCTGATGTGAACTTGACAGTAAACTTAACTGAAGAACACGTGAGAAATGTATTAGTGTATGGTATTAAATTAGACAGTTTTTAAAAAAATATATGCATATTTATATTATTTATTAGCTACTTTTGGTCCAAAATTTTTAAGGCCTTCTCTGAAGGCCTAGAAGGCCCTGACGGTTCCCCTCTGCTTAAATTTTAATAAAGTTTTTTGTCTTTTCTTGCAAATGTATAACATTACAATCCCAGAGACTAACTTTTTTCTGATAAATTTATGATTTTAATCTTGGAATAGCTGAAGTTTTGTTTTCTTCTAAGAATTAAACACCCCGCCCCCACTTTTGAGCTGGTAGAAATATATATATATATATATATATATATATATATATATATATATATATATATATATATATATATATACACACACACACACACACACTAGTGTATATATATATTTCTACCAGCTCAAAGAAATTTATTACAATAGCTCCTGATTAATTGATAAGTAGAGAAATGTTAATAAAATAATCTTTACGCATGTGCTGTATATCGCCTCCCAAGAATGCTTGGCTGATGCAGTACTAGAGTAATGTTCCAATCTTCATGAACATCTTCACTGCTTTTCCCAAAAGTGAACGATTTAGTAGTTTCCCATCGTACTTCAACTCAAATGAGGTCGTAATTGTGTATCCTTTGATGGTGAAAGAAAGATTGATTCAGCTGGTAGGTTATGATTCATTTAATTCGGAACATGCGTCAGGACAACCAGTAATGGGTCCTAGATATATGTTGATTTATTCTGAATAGGGGCGGCACGGTGGTGTAGTGGTTAGCGCTGTCGCCTCACAGCAAGAAGGTCCAGGTTCGAGCCCCGTGGCCGGCGAGGGCCTTTCTGTGTGGAGTTTGCATGTTCTCCCCGTGTCCGCATGGGTTTCCTCCGGGTGCTCCGGTTTCCCCCACAGTCCAAAGACATGCAGGTTAGGTTAACTGGTGACTCTAAATTGACCGTAGGTGTGAATGTGAGTGTGAATGGTTGTCTGTGTCTATGTGTCAGCCCTGTGATGACCTGGTGACTTGTCCAGGGTGTACCCCACCTTTCGCCCGTAGTCAGCTGGGATAGGCTCCAGCTTGCCTGCGACCCTGTAGAACAGGATAAAGCGGCTAGAGATAATGAGATGAGATGAGATATTCTGAATAGGCCCAATTAATGGCAGTCTTTTCTAATCTATATGGTTATGATAATATTGTTATTCAAGTGAAAAGTATAATTCAATTAGGTCATACATAATACACTAAAAGCAGTCTGTAATGTGATGAGTTTGATCTAAGCTTGCAAAGTGATGTTTCCTTGACAAAAAAAAAAACTCCCACGATTTTTTTCCAATTTTATTTCTTATAAAATTATTACTTAAATTTTAAAGGTTTTTTTTGTTTGTTTTCTTTTCTTGCAAATGTATAACATTACACTGTCAGAGACTAACTTTTTTTCTGATAAATTTATGATTTTAGTCTTGGAATAGATGATTTTTTTTTTAAGAATACACCCCCCACCACCACACACACACCCTCCCCAGGTTCCCCCCCAGCCTAATATGCATTCATAGTCAAGTCATTCAAGTCACTGGCTACTTGATTTAAAAAAAAAATAGTAATAATAAAAAAAATATTTTACCAACTCAAATTTATTACAATAGCTCCTGATTAACTGCTTTAAAAACACCATATATAATTAAAACAAGTAGAGAAATGTTAATAAAATAATCATTATGCATGTGCTGTATATCGCCTCCCAAGAATGCTTGGCTGATGCAGTACTAGAGTAATGTTCCAATCTTCATGAACATCTTCACTGCTTTTCCCAAAGGTGGACAATTTAATAGTTTCCCATTGTACTTCAACTCAAATGAGGTCGTAATTGTGTATCCTTTGATGGTGAAAGAAAGATTCAGTCATCTTCCCATAAAGACAGCACATGGTGAATAAAATCAGGGCATATTCCAATGTTTTTGACCAGATGAAACAGAGTCTCTGAAATCTGCAGAAAAGAATGTACATGTACATGTATGTGCATCTCATTAAGGCCTTTTTTCCCGAAAGGAAAAAAAAAGTTCCACAAGACTCTTTTGTTCTAATTGTAGCACTATGCTTCACACTCTCTTCTTCTTTGCTTTTGATATACTACAACCCCGATTCCAAAAAAGTACAAATTGTAAATAAAAATGGAATGCAATAATTTACAAATCTCAATAACTGATATTGTATTCACAATAGAACATAGACAACATATCAAATGTCGAAAGTGAGACATTTTGAAATTTCATGCCAAATATTGGCTCATTTGAAATTTCATGACAGCAACACATCTCAAAAAAGTTGGGATAGGGGCAATAAGAGGCTGGAAAAGTTAAAGGTACAAAAAAGGAACAGCTGGAGGACCAAATTGCAACTCATTAGATCAATTGGCAATAGGTCATTAACATGACTGGGTATAAAAAGAGCATCTTGGAGTGGCAGCGGCTCTCAAGGCAAGGCAAGTTTATTTGTATAGCGCATTTCATATACACAGGCAATTCAATGTGCTTCACAAAAAATAAAAGCATAAGAACAGTAACAAAGAATTAAAGTAAAAGTGAAATCATCAAAATCCAAAATTAAAAAGAAATTAAAATAAAGAATTAAAGTAAAATCATTAAAATCAAAATTAAAAGAAATTATGTTAAAGGAAATTAATTACACTTTAGGTAAAAATTAATCAAGTGAAAGCATCTAAAGACAGCTTTGTCTTGAGCCTGGATTTAAAACTAACAACAGTAGGAGCATTTTTGATATCATCTGGAAGTTGGTTCCAAAGCTTAGCAGCATAGCAGCTAAAGGCTGCTTCACCACACTTCGTTTTGACAGCTGGTATTACTAGCAAGTTTTTCTCCTGTGATCTTAGAGACTTAAGAAGTAAAGATGGGAAGAGGATCACCAATCCCCCTAATTCTGCGCCGACAAATAGTGGAGCAATATCAGAAAGGAGTTCGACAGTGTAAAATTGCAAAGAGTTTGAACATATCATCATCTACAGTGCATAATATTATGAAAAGATTCAGAGAATCTGGAAGAATCTCTGTGCATAAGGGTCAAGGCTGGAAAACCATACTGGGTGCCCGTGATCTTCGGGCCCTTAGACGGCACTGCATCACATACAGGCATGCTTCTGTATTGGAAATCACAAAATGGGCTCAGGAATATTTCCAGAGAACATTATCTGTGAACACAATTCACCGTGCCATCCGCCATTGCCAGCTAAAACTCTATAGTTCAAAGAAGAAGCCGTATCTAAACACGATCCAGAAGTGCAGACGTCTTCTCTGGGCCAAGGCTCATTTAAAATGGACTGTGGCAAAGTGGAAAACTGTTACGTGGTCAGACAAATCAAAATTTGAAGTTCTTTATGGAAATCAGGGACGCCGTGTCATTCGGACTAAAGAGGAGAAGGACGACCCAAGTTGTTATCAGCGCTCAGTTCAGAAGCCTGCATCTCTGATGGTATGGGGTTGCATTAGTGAGTGTGGCATGGGCAGCTTACACATCTGGAAAGACACCATCAATGCTGAAAGGTATATCCAGGTTCTAGAGCAACATATGCTCCCATCCAGACGACGTCTCTTTCAGGGAAGACCTTGCATTTTCCAACATGACAATGCCAAACCACACACTGCATCAATTACAGCATCATGGCTGCGTAGAAGAAGGGTCCGGGTACTGAACTGGCCAGCCTGCAGTCCAGATCTTTCACCCATAGAAAACATTTGGCGCATCATAAAACAGAAGATACGACAAAAAAGACCTAAGACAGCTGAGCAACTAGAATCCTACATTAGACAAGAATGGGTTAACATTCCTATCCCTAAACTTGAGCAACTTGTCTCCTCAGTCCCCAGACGTTTACAGACTGTTGTAAAGAGAAAAGGGGATGTCTCACAGTGGTAAACATGGCCTTGTCCCAACTTTTTTGAGATGTGTTGTTGTCATGAAATTTAAAATCACCTAATTTTTCTCTTTAAATGATACATTTTCTCAGTTTAAACATTTGATATGTCATCTATGTTCTATTCTGAATAAAATATGGAATTTTGAAACTTCCACATCATTGCATTCCGTTTTTATTTACAATTTGTACTTTGTCCCAACTTTTTTGGAATCTGGGTTGTAATTTCTGATCCGAAACATCATTTCTTGATAATTTTTTTTTTTCTCACTGAAGCATTAACTTGGCAATCAGATGTTGGGAAAGGATTATACTAGATTTTATTTCTCTCCCTTAAGCAAATGATCTTTAGAATGCAGATGCTTGCTCGTGTCTTCCGCTGTATTTCCCTTCAATCAAATTTGTTGAGAAATTTTGATAATCACATCTCTACAATGTCCTTGTAGAGACCAAACTAAAATTACATGCCTGTCAAAGTGTCAGTGCAGTAACTTAGTGATTTTCAAACGTTATCTTGAGGATACACCACACCCATACACTGAGTAATTTCTTCTACTTGGATGGTTAGGCTGGTAACTCAATGTCTAATTTGTTGTATCAGATATGTCTTTGGATACTGACTCTGGGGTCTGAGGGTATTTTCTAGCACTCTAATGATTTTGGCATGCTCTGATTTTGTTGTCAATTTTAACAAATCTAAGCAATATTTTCAAAGTCATATGACTTTTTTTGTATTCAACACAAGTTCAGCTACAATAATATCTATGTAGTATGTACCGTATATCATGATTGTACTTTAAAAAAATAACAGATAAATGAAAATATTGTAAAAAGCAGTTTTAGAACTGTTGGAATGTGTGAAAAAAACATGACCTTACCCATTGTGTCGAACCGTTTTGGTCACTTGAGGTGATTCTGTTCAGTCTTAGGAATGTATCAAGTACAAAAACTTAAATCTGCTCCATTGATTTGGACGATTAACTGGCCATCAAAAAAATTATGTCCTATTATTTTGAGATACCGTAAAGGGTTGGCAGTGGGAGGGTATTCAATGAGAAGTGTAAAAAAAAATCCATTCAATGAGAAGAGTGAAAACCCCTCCCACTGCCTACTCTTAATCCCATCAGATTAACTCTTAATACCATCAGGTCAAGTCTCAATGGGTAAGGTCATGTTTTCCACACATTCCAACATGGTTCTAAAACTGCTTTTTACAACAGCTTCATTTATCTGGTATTTGACTTGATTCAGTGTGTCGTGAAATTAACTCTTGTACTATTTTACTCAGTTCAGAGCCACAACCAACCCTGTTGCTCAGTTACACAATTACTCTGTAATTTTGCTCCCACTCCAACTTTTACTCTCTAAACTCAAAATACAGCAAAATGACCTATTTTTGAGGAACATACTTTTAACTCTAGAAAAACTGCTCAGTCATTTTCCCTGTGTATGCACTACAGTGCACGCATATCAACTGATCTGCTCATAATAAATAGAAGAAATATTTACACTTACTCGAGTCGATCTTTGACTGGTTCAAGTCAAAGTAAAAAAAAAAGAGCACTGCTCATCATCAGTGTCACACTTCTCAAGATTGAATTGAATCGCTGTACTGAATCATGAATTGAATTTCTGTCCTGAATCATCCGAAGTGCATAAAATCCACATGCTACTTCGCAACAAGTTTTACCTCCAAATAACCTAAACTACGTTTGACAGATTTTATCCTGTTTACGATGGGCATTCCCACCATGAAAGAGAAACCAATCGAAACAGAAAGCGTGAACATGATTATCATGTCATTACCATGTGAATAGTCTTTTATGAATGCGTAAGTGGGCTCTCAGCGCTCCGACTCCGGTGTGACTGAGTAAGGTGACAAGTTACCGTAAAATACCAAATAATAGCCCGGGCGATTATTTGTCTCAATCACGTAAGAGACCCGGCGCGTATTAGAGACTAGGCGGCTATTTGGAACAGGCGATTAATTCCTTCTTCACAAATACCTTCCCCAAAATCTACCTCAAAACGGGGAAAAAAATCATTCTCAGATAGGCCTACTTTTAACCAGTATAACTTACAGTTTGTTTAGAGTTAGATTACAGATAGCACGGTGCCGACTTCGGGGAATTTTGAAGACGCAGAATGCATCTTCGCATGGCACAGTCGGGGTGGATAAAGGATAAATCACACACCTTTTCCTGTTAATGACTAGTTAAGCGCATGCTTTACAAAATAATCAAGAAACCACACCATTGTCTGTGCGCAGCACTGTGATTTAATTACTCTGCAAAGTTATGGTCACTTGCTATCACCCTCACCCATGCAGCCTCCACCCTTTGCGCTTCGCGATGTCTGTCAATCTGAAATTGCATGGAGGGCGCGACGTTGAAGCAACATAATTAGGGTGCGAAGTGTCAAACCAAAGGGTTTTTTCTTATGCTGAAAAATAAGTGACCTGCAGTGGCTACATACTGTCATCTTGCATCACGTTTCTCTCCAAGACGTCTCCCTATTTGGCGGATATGAGCCTATTCCCCGAGTGAGTTGGTACGGTGGCTCGACCCCGTAGAAAACTTAAAGTTCGGATGAAAGTTAGTTGAATAGGTTACTGACTTGTAGGCCTACATGTTGCCTGCCTGACACGTGCTTCTGCCCAACTTGCACGACAGATTACTTGTTGAAAAGGCCCCTTGGATTAGATTGGCCGCGAGCAGACTGAAATGCATGTTAGAACGCTCTCACCTTTTTTGTAAAGCGTCTTCCAGATCCGAATGGGTAAGGGCAAGTGAAATGGTATAAGGTCTTTAATAAAACTCAGTGTGTGCTTTGACGCATGCATTCGGCAATTTAGGTCGTTTAACAGAAGCAGCAGTCCAACCTTGGAAACCCGCAGTCCTCAATGTCACCACACACGCTGGCTTTCGTTGGGTATACCCAAAGGGGTGGCTAAGACATCTGTCAAAAGTTACGGAGTTGCATTCCTCAAGAAATATTACGGTAGACCAAGATTATAACATTGAAATGGCATGTTTATTATCACGTAACAAAATGTTGTAAACAGTATTATAGAAATAATTTCATTCATTCATTCATTCATTCATTCATTCATTCATATTGTTTCGGTAGAAAACTATGCAATGCAAAATCGTTTAAACACCAGAAAACCAGAAACGTGCTGGGCCTCAAGATTCTAGATAGAACGTTCGGACGCTTTTTTTTTTTTAGACCCCGGCGAGTATTCGGAACCGGCCTTTATTTGTCACAACACACGCGTACACCCGGCCGTTAAAGGGAACTCGGCGGTTAATTGGAACTCGGCTATTATTTGGTATTTTACGGTATGTTTCATCTAATTTAGCGAATTTAAAAACTAGAATATTATTTGGCAGTGGGCTTATAGGAAAGTGTAAAGTATAAAGTTTCTGTCAATATGTTTATCATGCTTGTATAATGAAAAACTCAAAGATATTTATCTAAATACATTACCTACTCATTCTAAACCTGCCGAGCTTCACCTGCGAAGCTCTCGACCCCAGAGGGTTAACAAATACTGTATATGGGCTGCATGACCTGAAGGAGAGCTTTGAGGGGGAAAAAAAATTGATGTTCTTGCCTTCTATGTCCTTGTTAATATTCTTGTCACTTTTTGTACACAGCATTTTTGGAGCTATTGTTTTCATGCTCCGCCCCGGACTTCCAATCCGGAGATTACATATCTCCCAGGTCAGCGCTAATCCGGATCCGGGACGGGAATTCCATCTTGCCTGCATTCACTTCCTGGTTTTCTCTGCTGTGTATATAAATGCCGTTCTCAGACAGGGACTTTGCCAGAACGTCTCGTCAGTTTTCTTGCTGTTTCTGTGCCCTTTATGCCTTCATGTTTTTTTGCTCTCTAGCCTGCTTGTTTCTTGTCATGGTTTTTGCTCTACATTTTGTCTTTTTCATGTTTTTTGTGCTAGCATTTTTTGTCCTTGCCTGCTTCGTTTTTAGTCTCAAAGTTTTTGTCTGGACTATTTTTTCATGTTCTTTCTGCTAGCGTTTTTTTTCTCCTTGCCTGCCTCGCTTTTTGTCCCAAGTTTTGTCTGGACTATTTTTTTGCTATTTTTCGTTTGTTAAACTTTTTGCTTCAATTAAATCACCTTTTTTTATTGGGATTACTTGTCAGTGTTCTGCTTTTGGATCCTATCGCACCACATCTCGCCACCCTTAACAGTACGTTCTGGCCAACATGGATCCAGCAGAACTGACCCAGCTGAGAATGGCTATACAGCAGCAAGGAACTCTCCTCAGGACCCACCAACAGGAGCTCCAACAGATTACGCAGAACCTCTTCACCCTGTCCAATTCACTCAACCTTCTAGCCACACAACTCCAGCACTCCCAAGCCGTGCCTACCCCTGCCCAGCCGCCTCCTTCTTCACCTCCTGCCACCGCCGCTCTCCACAAACCAAGAGTCCCTTCGCCTCACCCCTACAGTGGAGGTGACCTGCAGACCTTTTCTGTCTCAATGTTCACTGATCTTGGAGCTACAACCTCTGGCCTTCCCCACAGAACGCTCCCAGGTAGCCTATACCATCACACTCCTCACCAGCAAGGCCAGTGAATGGGGAACAGCAGCCTGGGATGACGATGCATCCTTTTATTCCAGCTTCAAAGAATTCTCGGAGGAAATGAGGCGAACATTCGACCAATCTCTGTCCGGCTGGGAGGCGGCTAGGGAGCTCAGGGAGCTGCAGCAGGGGTCCCAATCTACCTCGGATTATGCCATCAAGTTCTGGATGTTGGCAGCGTCATGTGGTTGGAATGAGAGTGCCCAGGTCGACACGTTCCTAGATGGCCTGACCGACGCCATTAAGGTTGAACTAGTCTCTCGGGAACTGCCGTCGGACCTCTCCAGCCTCATGGACCTTGCCAATCGCATCGACACTCAGATTCAACAACGGAGGAGAGAGAAGAACCACCCCAGCTTCACCTCCTGTCCACCTTCTGCCTTGTCCATCAAATCCATGCAGGTAGATCGGGTACGGGTGTCAGCGGAGGAACGACTGCACTGGCAGAGCATGGGGGCCTGCTTCTACTGCGGTCAGCAAGGACACATCGGCCGAGCCTGCCCGCTAAAAGGACGTGCCCACCAGTGAATCGAGGGGCCCTGGTGGCCAATGCTCGGAACCAGTCCCCTGCTGACCGACCGTTGCTCCCTGTTATCATCACCCACAACAACCGGCATCACCATCTTCAGGCACTCGTCGACTCAAGGGCAGACAGGAACCTGATCTGCTCCACCACCGCCAAGGATCTCGTAATCCCGTTACTCGCCCTCGAGGTCCCTCTCACCATCCTGACACTCAGTGGCACTGGCTTAACCACCATCACTCACCTTACCACCCCGCTCACCTTAAGGACTTCAGGCAATCACTCCGAAACTATTCAATTTCACGTCATGAATGACCCTCACGTTCCCGTCATTCTAGGACTACCTTGGCTGATGCAGCACAACCCTCACTTAAATTGGACTAATAACACCATCCTAGGCTGGAGTCCTTCCTGCCTGGCCTCCTGCCTGAACTCCACTCTGCCTCCCACCAAACCACCACAGCTCTCAGCCAGCGAGTTTCCCGACCTCTCTCACGTGCCTCTGGAATATCTGGACCTTAAGCTAGTTTTCAGTAAGACCTGAGTGGTGTCCCTCCCTCCTCACAGACCCTACGACTGTGGTATCGACCTCCTGCCCGGGACAGCGCCACCCAAGGGATGCCTCTACTCTTTCTCCTGCCGAAAGACAAGCCATGGAAAAATACATCACCGAGTCACTGGCAGCTGGGATAATCTGCCCTTCCTCCTCCCCAGCAGGGGCGGGGTTCTTCTTCGTCGAAAAGAAGTCACTCCGCCCCTGCATTGACTATCGGGGTCTCAACGCTATCACAATCAAGAATCGTTATCCACTACCGCTCATGACCATGGCCTTCGAACTACTCCAGGGAGCCAAAGTGTTTACTAAACTGGACTTACGCAATGCCTACCATCTCGTTAGGATCAGGGAAAGGGATGAGTGGAAGATGGCCTTTAACACCACCACAGGCCACTATGAGTACCTCGTGGTCCCTTTCAGCCTGACCAACGCACCCGCAGTCTTCCAGGCACTAGTTAATGACATCTTGAGGGACTTCCTTAACACCTTTGTCTTTGTGTACCTGGATGACATCCTGATTTTTTTCTCGCTCCCTGGAGGAACATCGGGGTCACGTCCGGCAGGTCCCCCAACGCTTGCTAGAAAACAAGCTGTTCGTCAAGGTGGAGAAAAGCAAGTTCCACCAAAGCTCTGTCTCATTCCTGAGGTTCATCATCTCCCCGGCAAAGATTCAGGTAGACCCCCTCAAGCTGGAGGCAGTCTCTGACTGGCCCACCCCATCTTCGAGACAAGAGCTCCAGCGCTTCCTAGGGTTCACTAACTTCTACAGGTGCTTCATCCACAACTTCAGCATGATGGCCGGACCTCTCTCAGCCCTGACCTCGACCAAGACCCAGTTCAAATGGAGGGAGGAAGCGGAGAAAGCCTTTTCCATGCTCAAGCGCAGGTTTACCACAGCACCCATTCTTACCATACCCGATCCAACCAAGCAGTTTATCATTGAGGTTGATGCTTCCTAGTCAGGGGTTGGAGCCATTCTCTCCCAGAGAGCCAGTGACAACAAGGTGCACCCACGCGCCGCCTTCTCCCGCCGGCTGTCTCCAACCGAACGTAACTACGACATCGGCAACAGAGAGCTACTGGCTGTGAAACTAGCCTTGGAGGAGTGGAGGCACTGGCTTGAGGGGTCTGATCTTCCCTTCCTAGTCTGGACCGACCAAAAAAAACCTGGAATACCTCAAGTCCACCAAACACCTCAATTCTCGACAAGCCCGATGATCTCTCTTCTTCTCCCAGTTCAAATTCATGCTCTCCTCCCGCCCAGGCTCCAAGAACAGCAAACCCGACGCCCTGTCCAGGATGTTCTCTTCCCGCCAGGAGGAGTCCAAAATGCCCGTAATGATCCTCCCTCCATGCTGCCTGGTGGGGGCCACCATACTTGAGGTTGAGACACTAGTGCAGAAGGCCCTGGAGCAGGACCCCAGAGAAGGTAACTCCAATGACATTCCACGTAATCATCTGTTTGTTCCCTGTCCTGTGCGAACCCAGGTGCTGCAGTGGGGTCATGGCTCCAAGCTGTCCTGTCATTCGGGAGCTGCCCAAAATCTGGCACTCATCCAGCAGCGCTTCTGGTGGCCATCCATCAAGGAAGATGTTCAGGAGTTCGTGACAGCCTGCAACACATGCTCCCGGAACAAGACAGCCAATCAACCCCTCCCGACTCTGCATCGACCTTGGTCTAACATCGCCCTGGACTTCGTCACAGAACTCCCCAACTCAGGTGGCAACACATGTATCCTCACTGTTATTGACTGTTTCTCCAAGACCATTCATTTCATCCCTCTGCCCAAGCTCCCCTCAGGCAAAGAAACCGCTGAACTCCTCATCCAGCACATTTTCCACCTACATGGACTGCCCACTGACATCATTTCTGACCGGGGTCCTCAGTTCACTGCACAATTCTGGAGGGCCCTCTGCAAACTCATCGGGGCCACCTGTAGTCTCTCCTTAGGCTTCCACCCACAAACCAACGGCCAGGCAGAACGGGCGAACAAAGCTTTGGAGGTAGCACTCAGGTGCATTGCATCCAGGAATGACAGTTCTTGGAGTAAGTACCTACCTTGGATCGAATATGCTCATAACACTCTCCCTTCCTCTGCCACAGGCCTCTCTCCATTCCAGTGCTCCTTAGGTTAGCAACCACCACTGTTCCCCAGCCAAGAGGAGGAGGTCGCCGTACGCTCAGCCCAGCTCTTTATACGTCGCTGCAGGAGGACGTGGGCATTGTCCTGGAGAAGACTCATTCGCTCCGCCCTCACATCCAAGAGGCAGGCCGACAAACGCCACTCCAAGGCACCCACCTGCCGGGTAGGACAGCGAGTCATGCTCTACATGCGCCACCTGCCACTTAGAACTGTCTCCCACAAGCTAGCACCCAGGTTCCTTGGACCCTTTCTCATCAAGAAGGTAATCAACCCATGTTCCGTGAGACTGGCATTACCACTCACCATGTGATGTGTTCAACCCACCTTTCACGTATCACAGCTCAAACTTCTGGTCTCCAGAGGTTTTTGTCTGGACTGTTTTTCATGTTCTTTGTGCTAGCGTTTTTTGTCCTTGCCTGCCTTGATTTTTGTCCCAAGTTTTGTCTGGACTATTTTTTTGCTATGTTTCGTTTGTTAAACTTTTTGCTTCAATTAAATCACCTTTTTATTGGGATTACTTGTCAGTGTTCTGCTTTTGGATCCTATCGCACCACATCTCGCCATCCTTAACAATTGTAATCCATGTCTCCTGAGAAAGCAAAATGAACATTTCTGTACAATTTAGACAGTACAAATATAAGCCTTTTGTTCAAGCCACTTAAAGTGCTGATGACACATTTTTGACATCTTTGGCGATGTTTTATAACATAAAAAGTAATTCCCGATGATCCATATATTAATTCACAAAGGTGCCTATTTTACAAGTTATGATAAAAAAACGCAGCTATTTGGGCAAATTTGACGGGGCTGCAGCACCCAGGAGACGAATGAGGAGGAGGGGCTATATGACGTCAGCGAAAGAATCTTCCTCCTAACTTACCAGTTTGTTGTTGATGCGACAGGTGTTCAGTTTGTCATTATTAGTATTATTATACATTATTATACATTATTATATAGTTATTATGCCTTCGCGTTGTGTTGCCGGCTTTTGCTCCAAAACCCACAAGGATGGGGTAAGTTTATTCAAGTTTCCCAGAGATCCCGAGCTGCATGCGAAGTGGGTGAAGCAAGTCAGGTGCACTCGTGACAAGTGGGAGCCCTCACCAACATCCGTCCTGTGCTCTGAACACTTCGATTTGGATTGTTTTGACACCCTTCCCAGCTTAAAAGAATCTCTTGGGTGTTCAGTTCAGCACAAACGTGTGTTGCTACCATCAGCAGTGCCTACAGTATTCCGGAGGGGGTCTACTAGTAGCTATGCCGGATCCAGCAGTCGCCTGGGACAAGGCGACTCCTCCAAAGACAGTCCTCCTGTCAGAACATGTGTTGAGAAATGACATAAGATAAAGGTACATAGAGCTATAGAGTGCTCCGACATGATGCTAAAAATAGTAACCATGTGGTCTGCGTGGCCATCTTGGAAGTGACTCGCTCCAGAGCGCTCATAGAGTACACATCATAGAGTACACATTCATGATAATCATAAATGTAATCATAAAGTCGGCGTGATATCAGTCATGTATTTGCTTGTGAAAGCTTGCGGCTTTCATGTAACTGCTGCCTAGCAACGAGAGGCAAAGGGTAAAGAGGGTAGGCTATCATAGATTCTATTCGGAAGAGATCAATACATGATTGCTTAAAAATTAGGTATTTTAACAATTTGCATCTGTTTTGTGATTATTGTGACACTTGTGTGTTATATAGAACTGTATGTCTTATCAGCACATCGAGGATCTTCCACCGGAGGCTTTAGCAAGTACTCGTAGCAACACTACACTTTACCCTTTGCCATGCGTTGTTAGGGAACGGTAGCAAGTACCCCGATGACCGACTTCAAGAATATGTAGAAAAAAATTTAGAAATTATACTTTCCAAAAGTCATTTGAGCTTAGTGTATTGCATTTCCATTTATATTGTAGGTTCTTGCTGATGTTTTTGCGGAGTATGACGCAGCTGCTGAATCAGAAGCTGCAGAGTTTGTATGTACTAGTTGTGAACATTCACATTATTATCAATCTCATTTATTTAAAATCAGATAAAATCATGCCATCATGATCACTGCTTAAAGTACCAGTATTTGGTTGTTCTTTTGTTCAGAACTGTGATGCCAGCTGCCAAGTAGACCGGCGTTTTCATGCGCCATTTCCATTGAGTAGAACAGCCAGTGAACCGCAGCGTGTTCTTCCACTGACGTCACAGCATGGCCGTGAGCCACGGACCCAGTTTTCTTGCGCTGTGCAATTAAAAGTTGGATATTCGCGTAACAACAGCTTCTTTTCATGTAATTATAACAGAAATCTAACATGTTTGCCATGTTGTATAGTTTATTTAAGAAATTGCATAGAGTCATGTTCATGTCATCAGCCCTTTAACATGTTTTAACACGTGCGTCCATGTCCTTCAGCCAAACCTCATAATGAGCCAGGTTTTGACCCAGAAGTAAAACCTGAAAAAATCAAGTCTGGCAAATGACAATGTGAAGCCCAAAACATGCCAACCTGCCTACATCCCTACCAACACTACACTTTATCAGTCTCCTGCAATGTGTCCCTCTTTCCATTCAGATTTCTCCAGCCATTCAGT